>NC_132783.1:120275109-120576828 GCF_048418805.1 Vulpes vulpes
TCTATAGTAATAATAATAACAGCGAACACTCAGTGAGCTCTGAGTATGTCCCAAACATTGTTCTAAGCAACGTATATTACCTCATGTTGTTTCTACAACAACCTTGTGAGACTGATGCTATGGTGATCCTGCTCTTGTGGATGGGGAAGGAGCAAAGAAGTTAACTTGTCTAAGATGACACCTAGAAATTTGTTCTCCACCATTGTTTGGCACTGCCTTTCCAAGCATACCAAATATCTTGTGACAAATGCCTTGCGTAATGAAAGGACTTCCAAGGACCAGCTGATTTGGGGTCAAAATGCAGGACTGAATATTTCAGAACTATGAAAATAAACAAAATTCTCAATAAAGTGTGACAGCAGGTTTTCAAAGCATTCACTTAGATGTGTGAATTTTAACACATCTAATTTGAAAAACAACCCACATTTCTCAATAGCCGCATCCACTGTAATAAATTTATTGAATTGAAATGTACAAAAGTACCCACAGTTGACTATTTCTAACCTAGAAAAATTGCAGTTTCAAGGGGCTCAATCTAATACTTTTGGAATTATTGAATAGATGATGCTTCTTCGCAATAAGAGCAAAGGATGGCCCCTTTGTCCATCAGCAATAGTTATTGGGCCAAACACTATGTCAGTTCTAGGATCAAAAGCTACGGAGACATGGATCGTGCCCCAAGAAATTCTTAGTCTTCAGTGGTAGACAGACAAATATACAAATAATTGCCATTAAAATAAGATCACTGCAGCCCTGAAGTTCTGTATAAAATGTCTTGAGGGGGATGAGGAAAGGATATGTAGGCCAGCCCGGAGAAGGCAGGGATGTCTCTACACAGAAGATGAGCTCTGAGTGGAATGTAATGGAGGAAGAGAAGTTTGCCACTACTGCTGAAAAGGGCATTAAAAATATCCAACAGATTTGGCTTTCAGAGATGAGAAATGACATTTCCCTATCATCATTAGATTCTTTTTGTGAGCAGTATTGTGGACCTGCCGAACCTACCTGAGTGCAAACCTGAGCTATGCTTCTTCAAAGCTTTGTACCTCAGGACAAGTTATTTCTTATCTATAAGGTGGAGATACTAATACTTCCTCATTAGAATTATTATGACCAATTGCATAGTGTATGCTAAAAGCTCAGTGAAATCATACATGCAAGGTACTTAACAAATGGTGGCTATTTCTATAATTGTTGCACAGTTTACTTCTTTGCTAACCAGCACATCACTACGCCAGTATCAGAGAGGTGTCAGCTCTATTTCCCACAAGTCCATTGACCTTGTGGTTGGGGGTTTGGGGCAGGTATTGCATTGGTGGTTGATATATGACCTTACAGAGCATGTAGCTTTTCATCGGGTCACAGTGTGGTACTGAATTTTCCCAAGTCTGTGATATCTGTTTGTCATCTTGCAAGTGTGGTGTGTGAGCTTCAAGAGCAAACTTGTCAGCACACAAAAAGTTCCCAGATGGCTTTTTCAAGGACTTTTGATCTCTGCTGTCTTTGATTTGAAAGTTCCCCAGAGATCTGAAAGCAGATTTCTTGTTGCCTCCTTAAACATGGCTGTGCAAAATTGAGCAAATTATTGGCACAGTCAGTCTATCTTGTTTAACTACAGATGGATTCGTGACAGGAAGAGCAACTTCACATCTGATATCATGGATTGAGCCGTGATCTACCAGCCATGGGAGCTCTACAAACTTCTCAGAAGACCCTTGGTAGATGGTAGCCAAGTATCTGCCTGTGGTCAGCTGGAATAAAAGTTCTAATTGCAAAATCTTGCCTGTCAAGTCACTGCTGGATTTTGTTCTGCTGCAATTAACTGTTTTAATTTTCTAGTAGTTTTATTAGCTTCACCCACAAGCTGTCATGGATTTTAGGGGCTGCAAATATTGAGGTCCTAGGACACAGGTACACAGTAAGGTCGATCCCAGTCAAACCAGGCTTTGTGCAACATGGCCCTGTGGGCTGGCTTCCTTCAGAGAGCAGAGGACAAAAGGAAGACAACTATTCCTCTGCATGGAGAGCTCTTAGCTATAGGAGCTATAGGAGGGAAAGAAAGGTTTGAGTCTTAAGACTTCACATGAAGTACATCAAAAGTTAGGGCTTGGCCGATAGGGACCCTGCTGTCTACACAACATGACTGTTGCCTCAACTCAGGACATAAAATACCTGACATTTGTTCATCTCCTCTCAGGATTTTGCGAACACTGTGCAAGAGTCACATGGCTCATGCCGTACAAAGGGTTAACTACAGATTTACTTTTTGGGGAAAAGTTTCGTTGTTCCAAAGCCTCTTCCCCTTATGACTGTGTTCTGATATAACCTCAGTGCCATCCAAGGCAATAAATAGCAGAGGAGTTGGGATAAATCCAATTATTTTCCACAGCATCTTTCATTGTTGTAAGTGTGTCCGATTTTTAAAAATGAGACTCCATAAACCACATCATCACAGAGTCCTGTTTTTTTCTCCAGGGGTTTCAGAGTTCCAAATGCTTGCCTTTTTGGACGTTGCATTGATGTGGCTCTGGGGACGGGTTAGAGTCACTAAAAACACTCCTGGCACTGGATCACCTTGTGGTTGAGGTGAATTGGGGATCTTGTTTTCAAGAGGTTGGAGGAGAACTCACGGGAAAGGCCCTGAGAGGAGAAGACTCTCTCTTTGGGGCTTGGGAGGGATTGACCCTTGACCTTCCCAATCTTCAGACCTCAGAAGCTCCTTGCTGGTCACACACATTCACATCCGTCCTGGCTGCCTGAACCCCCACGTCCTCGGAAATTCCTAGAAGTGTAAAGACAAAATCAGCCCCAGGATGTTGGCAGAATGCAACGTGTTACTAAAAATGGGCCTTCGTGGATGGAGACTTAAGAGTTTTAAGTGAAAAAAGAAAATTTATGTAATTATCAGTGACTCCAGTGACTTCATTTGTTCTGAAATGGTTCATTACCAAAGATTGAAATAGGGTCACAGGAACACTGCTTCCCAGGGAGGGAGAAGCGTATCTCTCTGCAGCCCCCACCCCTCCCTCCGGTCCCAGCCAAGAGGGTCACCAGGGAGTTCGTCAGGAAACTATTCGCGGGGGTTTGGATTTACAAGCTTCGAGGCTGTTCTCTGAATGCCACAACCTACCTTCACCGTGATTCTGGTCCCCTGCCTCCTAGCTAACTTTGGGTCCTTTCCCAAACACTAAATAACAGGACAGGGAGAGAAGACAGTTTCTCTTCCAAAGTGCAGAGGCAGGAGGCCGGGCGACTGTGCTCCCTGCGGCCCGGGCTGATGCGTCCTCGGGGTCAGCGTGTGAAGGCAAAGGCCTGGATGGAGCTGGGAGGAGGGGAGCGGTTTTCCGTGACAGCCTCCCTTATTCATGGCCCCTCCTGCTCTCAGCCAACACTGTATTTCCTGGTACCTCTCTCGGGGTTGCAAAGGAGGAGCAGTTGGATCATTTGATTAGCTTTTTCCCAGAACAGGGACCCTCCCATCTCTGTTTACTTCCCAGTGAGTGAAGGAGGAGGCCCAGAAATGGGGCGCCTTCTGGGGCTGCTCCTGCAAGAGAAAAAGCCCCACACTCAGCCTTGGTTTTGCTAAATGGATCCATTTTCCCACATCAGGTGGACACCTGCCGACCGCTGGCCTCCGCCCTCCTGCCCCTGGGGAGAACCACTTCTGGTGGTCCTACTCCAGCCATCCCCACGGACAAAGGGAACACCCCCGGCTCTGCATGCACACCTGTCGAATCTTTTTTTTTTTTTTCCAGTTGTGGTAAAAGAAAAAAAGAAGCGTCCAACAGCATAGCACACAACACATAGTGAACGATTTACCATCTTAACCACTTCTAACCGTACAGTTCCATAGTGTCAGCTATATTCATGCTGCTGCCTGCCAGGTCTCTGGGTATCTCCAGCTTGCAAAACTGAACCTCCATCCACAAATCCCATTGAACAACCCCCGAACCTGCTCCACCCAGGCTTTGGCAGTCACCATTCTCCTCTTGACTTCTATGAGTTTGACTACTTCAGAGACCTCACATGAGTGCAAATATACAGTATTTGTCTTGTAGTGACTGGTTTATTTCACTTAGTATAACGTCCTCTAGGTTCATCCATGCTGTAGCCTGTGGCAGGATTTCTTTCTTTTTTTAAGGCCAGATAATATTCCATTTGTTTATGCATTCATCTTCAATGGACTTTTGGGTAGCTTCCACCTTTTGACTCTTGTGAATAATGCTGCAATGAATATGGGTGTGCAAATATCTCTTTGGGATCCTGCTTTTAATTTTTTTGGGTAAATACCCAAAAGTGGTATTGCTGGCTTAGGCTCCTGCCCTTGGATGCATGTTTGATATTTCTACGTCCTTTCCACATCAGCTACCTAAAGAAATAAATTGTAGAATGCTTCCTTCCGAAAACCATTCCCCCAGGACCATGGAACAAGTGATAGGCTGGCCTTTGCCCCAGTTGTGAGTCAAAGTACAATATGGATTTTTCATTTTCAATCCCTGATGCCCTGCCAGGTACTTGCCATCAACAGATGAATGCAGGAATTCAGCTCAATCACCCTCCACCCCCCGGCGGAACTTTCTGGCATCTTCAGCAGCTCCCACCATCGGATGAGGTTCTACTGCTCTCTAGACAGTCACTGTCATTCTCTAGGATGGATCATGGGCTCCCATGCTGTGAAGTCCCTGGCTCCAGCTCTCTTCCCCATGGGGATGACGGCTAGTTGACTGTAGCTTGGTCATGTTTGCTAGACAGCCCAGCAGTGGAAGAGGGACAGTGGTTTGGCCACCCACCCAGGCTAAAGAGCTTTGATCTTCTGATCTTCTGTGAGAGGAACTCATCTCCATTATGCTGCAGAAGAGAGAGTGAGACCTACAGGGAAATTGTGGCGATGGTTCTTTTAGCCAACCCTGACACACAGATGTGCACACACAGATAGATGTACACATGCAGATGTGCACACACTGAGGCAACGAGGGTCCTGCCTATCCCAGCTTCTGGCTTCCCTTCTAATCACTCTTTTTCCATTTTCAGCTTTTGCCTTGGACCTTTTGGCTCCCAGAGAACGTAAGAGGTAAAATTTTTTGAGACTACTAAAAAACTGCTCTGAATTTTGTCACTTTCTTTTATATTCACCTTATTTGTCAGGGTCACTACTGGCTTTATATGTAAGTAAAGAAGTTTTCCCAACAATTAGAAACCCCCAAAATAGCAAAAGAATCATTTCTTTGGTTTTGTATCACCCTCTCTAGACTTCTTAAAAATGCAAATACGCCTAATAGGAATAACTAACACTTTACTATAATTTTGTTTGTCAGATGGCTTTCCTCTGGGGATGTCGGGGAGGCAGGAATGGGAGAGAAACACAGAAAGCAGAGTTGGGGAAACATTAACAAATTTTGTCTATTTCCCAATTTTTCCTAGGATCATCTCTGTGTATATTTCAGCTAGAATTTCATGAATCTTTGTGTTTCAGCACTTGTCTACTCCGGAAAAATTTAGTGAACAAGTTACCCAAATCATTTTTGACATCTCAATTTTACATGCTGGTCCCGTGTTATGAAATATTGTATGGGAAGGAGGTGTCCCCAAATGTCTATCTGTTTGTCTCTCATCCTAATTAAGTCCATGTGGATCCCATGTGACTTCAGAGTATGAGGACTGTGTTTCCATTTTGGGGGGTTTTGTTTTGTGTTTTCCTTTAATGTGCTGCTTCAATTAGAGAAGGAACACATCAATATTTGGATTGAGAGGTAAGGTACAGAGAGGGAACTGTTTGGCTTATAAACTATCGAGAGAATATATGAGCTCTTAAATCATCAAAAAGAAATATCCTGGTATTAGTCAAGAGACTTTGGGATAAAAGAAGTAGATATCAATTTAAGCTAGCTGAAGCAATATGTGGAGGGGTGGTCTGAGGATCACGGGTGTCTCGTGGAGCCCGCGGGTAGAAATGCAGCTCAACCTGAGGAACTAAGGTCTGGGAATCCTGTCAGCAACCCAGGAATAAACCCAGAACATCTGCTTCTCCTTTTTGCCTTCTCTGGTTCTCTGGTCACGTTGCAAAATGGCTGCCCTAAGTCTCCTGGATCCACATGTTATCAACCATATAGAGGGCAATTAGCTAATAATTAGCTCCTATCCTTGGGAGGGAGAACCTGATTGGTCCAACTTAGATCAGACTCTACAGTAGCCTAATGAATTACTAACAAAGGGTCAGGGTCACACACTAAGAATGCAGCAGCTGGGGCTCACCTAGGACATTGGGGAAACTCTCTCACTCAGAGCAAGGAGCATTGTATGCATCTGGAATGGTCAGTCCCTGTTCCAGAAGACAACTTCCCAGAATGTCCTGTATTTCCTGTCTAGAACCTGAATGTCCCCAGGTCCCATCAGCTATGGGCACAAATGGAGTCATAGTCACAGCACCAAAATAATATAGACCTCAAACTTGTACAAGTGCCACCAAGGGTTCTCTTGAGTGTTCATCTGGGCTCATGAAACACCAACTCCAGCGGGTCCCCCATCTCCCCCACCCCCCCGCCCCTGTCTGCCATCTCTCCATGGAGCATTACGGGCTCTGCCACTGTTCTGCTGGGCATGTGACCACAACATATGCACCAGACTGGATCTTTCACTAGGGTGCTCATAAATTTTAGTTCATGGCTGTTGTCCTGGTGTCATTGCTAACAGCTCTCCCTTTTAGTCTCAAAAGTGTCCTGGTTTGTACAATAAATTATATGTTCTCCGTATCCCAAAGGCACAGGTTTTACAAGGTACAAGGCAAGGAGGCCTTTGTGAATCCTCTGTCAGAGAAGCTTCCAAGCAGTGCAATTTGTGCGCCCAGCATTTTATGGAGTGGCAGAGAAACCCCATTTGACCTCAATTAACCAAAGAGGGAGGTGTTTATTGATTGACATACCAAACTAGGACAGGAGGGAGAGTTTGCCTCAGCAGCCACTAGATTCAAGATTCCAAACACCAAGGAACTCATTCCTGTGCAATTTTTTTTTTTTTGCTTCCCTTAGTGTGTTAACTTTATTCCTCAGACTTGTCTCCATGTGGAGAAAACGTGGACAGTATTGTCAGCTCTGGGCTTATGCACTCAAAGCTTCAAAACCACAGAATTCAGAGAGCTCTTGTTAGGAATCCCAGGAACGGGCACTGACGGAGGCACTTGACGGGATGAGCACTGGGTGATATGATATTCGTTAGCAAATTGAACTCCAATTAAAAAAAATAATAATAAAATTTAAAAAGAAAAAAAAAGAAAAGATTAAAAGGAATCCCAGGAAAGACCCTTTTGACTCTGGTTGAGTCATATGCCTGTCACTGGACCAATCACTACAGCCAAAGGATAAGGCACTGTGATTGGCAACCACCACCAGGATCTTATTAAAAGGAGTGGGGTGCTGTTCCAGGCAGACAAAACAAGCAGTGCCCACCCATAGTTCTCTTTCAGTGTTTAATATCACCAGAACTGAGATCTGAGTCAGGTAGGGGCAAGCCATGAAATAAATGTAAGTAGCCCCCCAATCCCTCCCTTCCAACAACCAAGACTTTCTGACCTCCTGATTCCTATTCCCTTTACTTGCCCAGGGGGTTCACGGTCCTTATGTGCATGGGTTTGGTTAGGCTGCCCTAGCTGTTCTTCAGAACCCCTGGCAGTGGACATGGCTAAGCATGACCCTAAGGATATCATTATATCTATTACCAAAAACAAATAGGACTAGGGAAAAATGTACATTGTATACCAGCCCAACCCTGGGAAGTTGTTGAAATTAAACCAACTTAGAGACCTACAGCTTGGAAGCCAGGGCCCTGAAGGGCAACCCCGTGGGACTCATGGGAAGGAAGTCTATGTCTCTGTCTCTCTTTTCCTCTCTGTATGTGTGTGCATTTCAGATATAACAAGGTGTTTGTAAACCAGGACTGGTATGTCACACTTCCTGGCTTCAGTAAATGGGCTTCAAGCTCAAATGTTATTTATGAAGAGAAAAGCAAATTTCTGCTCTGATAAGAACTGGAATGTTATTTTCCGTGTTCATGGGTGTTTCCACTTTTCTTTAGTATTGCTAATTAACCAAGATATCCACCCTCCACCCCAATTTGCAACAGTACTGTTCAAAAATGGGTTGCATGCCTATGTGGGTCTCCATATCTGCAATGCTTTGCAACCAGGGCTTTGTATTGGTTGACCTTTAGGGTCCTTTCAACCCTCTGGTACAAAGATCTGTGGGTATACAGATGAAGCCCATTCAGTCTGCATGTGAGATCCACCTTGTTTAAAATTCCTTTCATCGGGGATCCCTGGGTGGCGCAGCGGTTTGGCGCCTGCCTTTGGCCCAGGGCACGATCCTGGAGACCCGGGATCGAATCCCACATCGGGCTCCCGGTGCATGGAGCCTGCTTCTCCCTCTGCCTGTGTCTCTGCCTCTCTCTCTCTCTCTCTCTCTCTCTCTCTCTCTCTCTGTGACTATCATAAATAAAAAATAAATAAAAATAAAAAAAATAAAAAATAAAATTCCTTTCATCTCCTCTCAAACACATTTGGGAACATGATGACAAATTAAGAGACCACTGTGAAGCTTAGTGGCTTCTCTCCTTAAGAGAAATGAGTTAAGCTCCGGACAGCCCACCCCAAGGTGAACTGCCGAGTGTGCACAAGTTTTTAAGAGGGGACTCCATCGTAGGTGCACTGTCTTTGGAAAACAGCAGTGGAGACAAGTGTGTGGACAGTTGGGGCACCACCTCAGTGGGGAGCAGTGAGACCCCACCAATAGGACCACTGGCATGCTCTGTACCCTCCTGAACCCTGGTTCACATTCCAGCGCCAAGTCCAAAGTGAGTCAGAGACTGGTTGGATGCACCATATGGGAAATCTCTCTGAAAACTATCCCTCCAGGGATCCCTGGGTGGCTCAGCAGTTTAGCACCTGCCTTTGGCCCAGGGCATGATCCTGAGTCCCAGGATCGAATCCTACATCAGGCTCCCTGCATGGACCCTGCTTCTCCCTCTGCCTGTGTCTCTGCCTCTCTCTTTCTCTCTGTGTGTCTCTCATGAATAAATTTAAAAAATTTTAAGGAAAACAAAACAAAAAAACCCATCCCTCCTAAAGGACACACACCAAGGCATGGCTTGTCTAAAGCTACACAAGTTCTGCCAAAAGATGATTTTTGCCACAGCTTTTAAACATATGATGCAAGATTTGTGCTGTGAAAAGTCCCTACTTACAATTTAAGTATTTTTGTGCAGAGGGATAAAAGAAAAGAAAACAAACACATAAGCTCTAACACAGGGTCTGTTTATGGCAATGGATCGCAGGTCTCCCTCGCCCTCCTACATCCCTGACTGCTTGCAACTGGTACATTCTTTTATAGGGACTCCAGGTCTACTTGATAATGAAAACAGTGTTACCTTCTGTAATTAATTATACAGACTAGTTATCCAGCCTCCATGTTTCTCCACCACTCATGGTACCGACTTTCCACGTTTTAGCTTTTGGTTTTAGAAAACAAATTTTATCCATTGACTTTGAGGATGCTTCTAGGAAATCGTTAAACAGTTTTAAAACCAAAGATGACTATAGTCTTGCTATTTCCCAAAGAGGAGTCCAAGTCTGAGAGAGACAGAAGCTTAACTCAAATTAGATCCATGGTGCCTGGGAGACATCCCCAGCGTAGACGAGTAAATGTGAAAAGAACAAACAATCAAGAGCAATTAGCCTGGTCTTGGCTAGACGTGATTCCACTGTGAACCAGAAGCCCCTCCCTCCTATTCTCCCTTCAGCCACATTTCCAGTCAGTAAAGCAAAGAGGGCCTCTGATTCATATTGTTTCTCTGGAATTAGGCTCGGCAGACTTCTCCAGTGACTTCTTAAAAACCTGTGCCTTCTTCTGGTCATCATTGTCTTTTCTCTTATTATTTTTAATCCCATTTTACTGGAAAACTGCTTGGCACCAGGCATCCCTTCTTTCAGTTAGAGCAACTTCAAGTCCCCATTGGCCCAACACAAAATGCTGCTAGCTACTTGCTCGTGAATGAGTGCGAGGGGGAGATATTTCTTTTAAAACACTCCCCATTCCTTTTGGCAGTGGAAACCAGCAGCTCTCTCCAAGTACATCAGATCTGGTAAAACCCTATCGAATGGACTGATGGCTCTGCTGGGCACTAGACCTGAGCAGAAGAGAGACCTGGTTCAGTAGGGGAGCTTGACTGGCCAACTAGTTGTCTGATTACTGGCTTTCCCCAGGGCCAGGGAGGGGTTCCAGCCCAGAGGGGTTCAGATACTTCCCTCTGAGGTGCTCAGCAAGATGCAGCTGGGGGGAACCTCTCCTTGAGTTCCCATCTTGGCCTCAAAGGAGGCCATTTTGCATGTTGGGAGGATGATGTCCTCTTTACTCCTCCCCCTTCTCTGATTCATGAGTTGGGGTGGAGAACTGGACACATGCAGTACCATCCCTTCCTGTCTCATTTTTTTTTTCCTTTTTAAAGATTTTATTTATTTATTCATGAGAGACACAGAGAGAGAGAGGCAGAGACTTAGACAGAGGGAGAAGTAGGCTCTCTACAGGGAGTCCGATGTGGGACTCGATTCTCTACAGGGAGTCCGATGTGGGACTTTTTGTAGGTTGTATAACAATTGTACAGTGTGAATAGAATAAAATAAATGCATGTAAAAAAAAAAAAAAAAGAAAGAAAGAAAGAAAGGACTCTGCAATCCTGCCCTGAGCCGAAGGCAGATGCTTAACCCCTCAGCCACCCAGTCATTCCTCTGTCTCACTTTCTGAGAAACCTATTTTAGATTCAAGCTTTCTATACTCTCCAGAAGCTTCCCCAGACTGAATGTTGCTTTGCAGAGGTGAGATGCCTGCAGTTCTAGGTGGGAATGTCAGGGCAGGGTGAGAAGTCTTAAAAGCCAACTGGGACCACCTCTTTACCATGTTCTCCAGTCTAACTTTATCAGCAACAGAGAGGACATTCTTATCTCCAGCTCTGGGCCACCTATATCTATGTCTCAATAGCTTTGAGGCTTGGAGTGGACCAGAAGGGAAGTAATTAATCATCACCCTCAAACTCCCACACTGCCCTCAGGAGTGAAGAGGAAAGGAGCCTGGGGACTGCTGGGGAATTCCTTGAGAGAACCGTAAGCACCTATACATGACAGAGGGATGGAAGAAAAAAATTGCTGACTAGCATGAAGACTGAGGAACAGAGGCAGAAGAATATAGGAAAGCTGACTTAGTATTTTTCTCCTAGGGAATTCCATTCAAAAGTTGAAACTGGGGAGAAAAATTATGTTGATAGGGAAAAAAAATGATGAAACAGAAAGACCTTGACAGACAGGACCAGTGCCCCTCTTGGAGTCTTATAAAGAATGGTGCCTTTCAGGATTAGTTTCATGGCAAAGATTGTGAAGAAGAATTATCAGTTGTTATTAGAGGGTTCTTTAGAATATTCACTCAATAGTTTCCGGAATTTGATTTATACAAGCATTCCTGTGATCTTTGGGAGGATAGTAGGTACTTGAAGTGGAATTGGAATTTAACTAAAATCTTCTTATTCATGAGAGACACAGGGAGAGGGAGAGGCAGAGACACAGGCAGAGGGAGAAGCAGGATCCATGCAGGGAGTCCAATGTTAGACTCCATCCCAGGTCTTCAGGTTCATGCCCTGGGCTGAAGGTGGCACTAAACCACTAAGCTGCTGGGGCTGTCCCAGGATTTAACTAAAATCTAACCGTAAGAGATTAGACCTGCAGGAGAAGCAAGAGAATTTGGTAGGAGAGGGAGGCAAGGAGCACTCTTTTATTAACAATAAGATCTCATCTTTGGCCAATTGCTTTCCATCCATTAAAATCACCAAGGAAATTCCAAACTATTCCAATGCTTGAGTCCCTTCCCACTCCATTCAAATCAGGCACTCTGGGAATAGGCCAGGGTATCAATATGATTCTGGTGTGCAGCTGGGATAGAGAAACAGTGTTCTAGGCTAAGGGAACATCAGCCATCTGTGCCCTGTATGCTTTGATGTTGGGGGGGGGGCGTCATTTTTCCCTAATAAACTAAAGCTTTGCTACTCAACGAATGGCCCCTGGACCAGCTGCATTAGCATTACCTCAGACCTTGTTCAAAACTACAGAATCTTGGGCCCCACCCTCGACCTAGACCTATTGAATCTGAACCGTAGTGGGGAAATGTTTCTGAAACTTTAATGTGCGTAGGAAACACCTGGAATCTTGTTAAAACACAGATTCTGTTTTAGTAGGTCTGGGGTGCAATCCAAGATCCTGCCTTTCTAACAAGCTCCCAAGTGATTTCAATGCTGCTGATCCATGGACCACACTTTGAGTAGCAAAGCAGTAGAGGACTTGGAGCAGCAACAAATAGAAGTTGCTCAAAGAACAGTGCTCTAGCTTGTACTGCTCTGTAGGAATGGTGCTGAAAAAATTGCATGGAGCATCTTCAGGGACATTAAAAATACTGATAATTTTACAGGAGTGGCTGTCATTTCCAAGGCAGCCGATTAGTAATTACCACCATCAAGAGATGCCATTGCTGGGAACTTCTAGAAACTGCCAACTGGGGCTGGCACCAAAGGCAATTACAAGAGGGAGAATCAAATTAACAAGACTGCTTAGCAAGTTGGAACTCTCTTTGCATATCAGCTCAAAGAATGAGGAAATTGGCTGTTTCTATCCCTTGCTATCTGGGGGAGAGAACTAGTCTTTCCATACACTTCACACTGAAATTAGAAAATAGATATTTCCCATTAAGATCCCTGTTGGGGTCAGGGATTGCCTTTGCTCCACAAACATTTGTTGAGCTCCTACTTTGTACCAGGCAGTGTGCTAAGACTAAGATTTGGAAGGCTAGAAACTGAGGGGGGCTCCAGCCAGCTGTAGGGAACTAAAATTGCAACCCAGCCCTCATCACAGAGTACACTGTGGCCTGAGAGAAGGTTATGCTGGGATAGTGCCTATAAACATCTTAGCTATTATGTAAATCCCAGGCCTAACATCAATTGATGTCAATTTCAGAAATAAGACCATATATGATTCATTTGGAATCAGGAATGGAAAAGCCAATGCTATTACTGGAAGGAATCTGACGCCACTGAGCTGCTCTAGGATAAAGGCTAAATACACGATATTTGGGAATGAAACGGCAGCCATGGAAGATATTGTATTACTACACTGGGGCTGCAATACTGGAACCAATTTGTGAGTTTGGTAAAGATTTGGTTCTAGGCAGGAGATAAAAGTAGGAGCTTGAACCTTGGGCTGTAGCCCTCCTTCCCACACAGAAAGCCTTGCCTATGCATTTAGAAGGTCTTTTCCAGGCTCACACTTTAAACCTGGGTGCTCAGAGGAGGTATGACTGGCCTCTGGAGCTCTCAAACCCCATGTAAACCGTGTTCCTTGTGACTAGTGTAAGGCCCAAGGGCTTCGTCTTTATAGAGCCATGCCCACCTGTTGTCAGTGTAGGAAGATATCTTAGTCAATGTGTACTCTGATGGCCCAGGGGCAGGGGAATGTTGAACAAAATTGCTGAGTAGAGCTCTGACACCTCAGCAGAACCAGGAACATAATATGAACTCATTATTAGCAGCAGGAATCAGGAACACTATGGGGAAGCCATAATAATCCCCGCCCCTTGCAAAGACACATTAGAGTCTGCAACTCACTGATGTTAAATGACTTGTATAAAGTTACAGGCTAATAAATATCAGTGGAGAAGAACAGAGGTTTTTCCGACTTCGAGGACCAAAACTCGATCCAAAGCCTAGTAGAACTAAAGTTAATGGGGAGGGAAATGAGACGTGATTAAGAAACAGAGAGAAACTACAGAGGAAAGATTCTGCTATTATAGCTGGGCGTGTACGTGCAAAAGGAAACATGTAATCTTCATTTGAGGGGCCTCCGTGTGAGGGGTGCACACAACAGACTGTGAACAACTACAAAGGCAAGGGAAGACTGGGTCCCTCTGGTCAAAGGAGTGTACAGTATCACTGTGGAAATAGAACAAATATAATGGATATACACAATAACACAACATAAGCCCAAAATATCCATCTAAGTGATGACAGCTGTATGAGAAGCCAGGCGGCACGGAGGAGAGAAGAAGGCTTGGAGGTAATTGGAAAAGCGTGTGGGAAGAAAGGAAATTAGTAGAAAGCCAGAGTGTTAGCATCTATCCGAGGAAGGCACTCCTGGGAAGGCAGGTTTAGGTAAGCCCATGGGGCCGAAACCGAGCCTTCCAAAGAACTCTGTCTTAGGACTAGAGAAAGTAGAGAATGAAATTCTCCCATCTGACTCTAGTTGGAAAGAGAAGAGGAGGAATAAGGAAAGCTCTCCTGTCACAGACAGAAAGAAAAAGAAAGACAAGCAGGTGAGAAGCCAAGTGCCTATTGGAGCAAACTTACGAGAACAATTTGGTAAAATGAGTTAAACTGCTTACCTCCAGTTTCTCCCCCTTTCCAAAGCATCCTACATTCCATCTCAGATTGTTCATGCTAAAATTTTCTATTCCTGTCCAACATGCTATCTAGCTAGTAGCAACTGCTTCTCCTGGCTTCCAGCTTGACAAAAATATTTGTGAAGGCTCAAGTAAGGATGAAAATGCATAGATTAAGATTCTTCTTATTCAACCAGCAAAGAAAAGAAACTCTACTGCTGGAAGCTGAGAGACATTTTTAATGTGGTTGATGGACCCAAACTCGACAGGCAAAATAATCTGGCATATCCAGGAGCTAGCTCTACTCTGCCTTGTAACATAAGGGGGCTCCAGACCTGAGAGAGAGGAGGAAGAGCCCATGAACGGTGTGCTTTGCTCAGAGACACAAGGTGTGTGTCCTCTGCTGAGAATGGAACCCCAGTTCCTGTAATACAAGTGGACTCTTCTTTTCACTGTGATCTATGCTCACTGATGCAGAGCCCGCTAGGACTGACAGTGGAGCACTGCTGATTTAAGTCCCTCCCAAAGAACACGGTAGATGGTGAAAAAAGCAGAGAAAAAAGCTCAGGTAGCATGCTTACAGGGGACTAGAATTTTTAATGTATTTAATTGGTTCAGCATATCAGAGAGCAAGGCCCTGGAAGTAGTGGAAAAAATTGACACCTCTTTCCAGGAAAGCCAACACAATACATGCCTGTGAATGACCAGGAATTGGGCAGTGTGCTATGCCCAGACTTCTGTCTCATTTCTGGTCTTAGGCCTAAGGTAATAGAACCTGCACTCCAGTGGAGCACTTGGGTCCAGACACCACCTATACCAGGTGTAGCCTGCTCAATCTCGGGATGAAGCAAGAAATCAACCCCATGAGTTCCCCCAGATAATTCTGATACTTTAAGAACTAATGACTTCAAGGCACCGCATTATAATAAAAATGACTTAAAAATAAATTTTTAGAAAATTAACATCCTCAATAACCAACATGACCTTAATGAAATAGGACCAAAAAGTCACTGATGAGTCCATTCTAAGGTGAAGGGCTAATAAGATACAACAGCCACATCACATGCTACAACATAAAATGAAAGCATTGAGGAGGAAAGGTGGCATGGTAACAAAATACTGCAAGGCACCCATATTTGCACTAACACAACCAAAATCTATGACACAGGCATAAGCAGCCAAACTGACGGGGTAAAATTTAAATCAGTAAGGTGGAGTTAAGCCTAGAAACTCCTCCAGAAGATAAAGAAAAGGAAAAATATATATATATATATGAATATATATATATTTATGAGACATGTATATATAATATATATGAGACATGTATATATAATATATATGAGACATATATATATAATATATATATGAGACAAAAGATGGCAGGTAAGAAATGATTATCATTCAGAGATACCCAAGAACCACAGATTTCTGGTTCTAGAAACCAGAGTAGCTAGAACAGAAACAACATTTCAAATCATGATGAAAAAGAAAACTTATCAGTGAAGAAAAAGTACTGAATCTGCAGATGTAGAAAGACTGCTGGTTCAGCCAAAAAATATTCTAGAGGAGCCTAGGTGGTTCAGTCAGTTAAGGGTCTGACTCCTGATCTCAGCTCAGGTCTTGATCTTGGGGTTGTGAGTTCAAGATACTAGGTGTGGAGCATCTATGCTAAGTGTGGATCCTACTTTAAAAAAAGTTTTTTTAAGGGAAAAATATTCTAAAACATATTCTAGCAAAATCTGGAATTAAAAGGATAAGTCCAGAAATTGTAACCACAAATGAAAAGGATGGACAAGCTCTCAACTTGCCTCTGCAAATGGAAATGCCAGAGAAACAATTACGTGTATTTATAAGATTTTGAAGTGAAATTTTGTAAACCAAGAATATTGAACTCATGTTGTTTTTCATCTGTGAAGCTAAAAGAAATGCCTTTCTAGACAGAGTCCAAATATATACTTCCCAAGTATCATATTTTAAGAGTTATTTGAAGATGGACTCTGACCAACTAAATGATGAATCAAAATTAAGATCCCAAGAACAAGTCAGTAAATCATAGTAAAAAACACTGGTGAGAAGAATTTAAGTGGCAAAGAGTTAAACCTAAATAATTGTTGTAAACGCACATCTGGATATAAATGTCAAGCATAATTCCTAACAACTCAACCCTTAAAATGAGACACAGATATTACAGCAGAGAGGAATGGAACTCAGAGGAAACAAAACTAGGGAGTGAAAGAAAACTAAAAAATAAGTTTTTTAGTGCTGTGATTTATTTTCATAGAGCTAAAAGAAAATACTGTGTGTATAACAAAGTGTTATATTAAGAAAATAGAGGGGAAAGCTTCTGGAAATGAAAACAAGAAAAAAACGCTGACATTTAAAAGTCAGTGGAAGCATTGAATAAAGTTAATGAAAGCTCCCAGAAAGAAGATTCAAAAGAGGAAAATAGAAGGAAAAAATAGAGATAATAAATTTAGGAAATCTGATGTATAACTAGTGGAAGTTGCAGATGTAGAGAATGTAGAAAATATAAGAATGAAATATCCAAAGACATAAAGCAAGAAATGTACCCAGAACTGAAAGACATGATTCTCCATGTTTAAGGAAACCATAGCGTACACGGAAAAGGATCTGCATGAAGACATCATGGCAAAATTTCAGAAGGGGGAAATTTTCAGGTGGGGGTAAAGAAGACATCAAAAACAGGTCACATGCAGTATCAGAACGGTGGTAAGAATAGTATCAGAATGTGCCAGAAGTAATACTGGAGGCTGAGCAAAATGAAGCATTCCTTACAATGTAGAGGGGACAAAATTTCACTCTGTAATTCTATGATTGTTTTTTCTTTCCCTCTGAATTCTATCTATCCCTTCCTGTTGGACGATCTTAAGAGTTTAAGAATTGCTAATAATTCTTGCTGACATTTATATCTGGCTATACATTTACAATGATTTATATTTAACTCTTTGCTTCACCATTTTCAATTCTCCCTGCCAGTCCTTCATACACTGATTTATCTCTTTGATCTTGGGATGAAGATAGACCAATGCTATTTTGAAAGATGCTGGGACCCAAAAAATTTACCTCCATGAACGCTTCCTCAGGAAGCTTCTGTAAGAGGATTTACTCTGCTAAAATGAAGAAGTAAATCTATATTAGATAGTCCAAAAACCAAAAAATCTGATTGCCCAAGGACAGGTGACTAGGAATTGATGAAGTCAGGTTTAGAACATAGATCTTACAATTCCTAGTTTGATGTTGTTTCAACTATATTGGGATGACAGAAACTGGTACAACCAGCCTCTGCCTCTACCCCTACAGCATCACTCTGGACCCAGGAGCCCAGAGGTGGTCATGGAATTGTCAGCCTGGTGCTCTCCCTTGATTGGCACTGAATTGAAACCTATTGGTCAGCTCCACTCCACACAATTCTGCCTTCGGGTGCACAGGCTCTAAGACACTAAAGAGTACCAGCTGGGAAAGAGCAAGGACCATGCTGACTTACCCACCACTATATGGCCAGTGTCCAGTTCACCTTATAATGATGCTCAATAAATGTTTATTGGACCTTCTGCAAGGTTATGCATTGACATTGTGGTTATCCTTCCGACTATGTGTATGTATGCATTCATTCATTCATTCATTCAAACCTTTCTCAATATATAGGCTTATGAGTTCTAGCAATCTGGATGGAAGAAAGAAGATTTGGGACCAAAAAATGAGGGAAGAGAAATATCATAAAACTTTTAGTGGATTGGAGCAAGCTCTCCTACTGAGCCAAATCATCTTGTTTTTTCTCCCTATCCCAGAAAGAAGCAACAATTCTAGGATCGACCCAGAAGGCTACTATGTTATAGGAAATATGCTAAGGAGAGCAGAGAGTGAGGAAAGCCAGGACAGGCTGGAAGCAGGTGCTAGTTTTCTCACTTACATGCAGCTGGTTGCCTACCACGCCTGATTTCATGTGGTCAGAACAAGCAGCCTCACAGAAACAGAGATATGGGTGAAAGGGAATAAACTGGAGATGGACGTAAGGAAGCCTTTGAGACAGGCATGGAGAGGAGGCACAAAGCAGTTGGAAGGTGTGCACTACAGAGCTGAGATACCTGGGCAGGTGAGAGATGTAACCAGGTTTGGTTTCTGTAGTTTCAAAGGCAGTACAACAGATAAGGTCACATAGAGAACTGACTCCAGAATCTGAGCATTGGCTTCTTGAAGGTGATGAGGAGAATGGGAAAGTGGAGCTCAGCTGAAATACCAAGGAGCCCCCTCCACACATTCCACCCCTTCCAGTGACCCCTGCTCTCTATCCTTGGAAAGTAACACAAACCTAATGTCATTACAGGTAGGCTTCAGCCTAGAAATTGAACTTTGATATTGAGGGCTAATGCTATTTCAACCCTGGAGGCACACTAGAATAATCTGGAACATTAAAAACAAAAACAAAACACAATGCCTGGGCCTACTTTAGACGAATTAAATAAAGATATCTGGGTATGCACACTGGGTGTTGGTACAGGCTCAAAACTACTCCCCAGCTGATTCTAATCTCCACTACACTAACGGGAGGGAATTTGAGGCACATGAGGGCCTCCTTATAGAAGTGTGGTCTGCAGACCAGCATCTGCACACCAAAAGCCTGGAAACACAGCTTGTCTGGCCCCACCCTGGCCCACCAGATCAGAACTTGCAACTTAATATGATCTGCAGAGATATATTTGCAGGCGCTTGAAAGTTTATCACTGACAGAGGGAACGATCTTTCAAGTTCTCAGCTGTGACTTATTGAAACAGCCAAAGACTCCGATGAGAGCTGGAAGGAACCTTAACCACTTAACTCCAAGATCCCAGTTTCCCTTCAGGTGCCAGGCAGGAAGATGGAAGAGTCAGGGAAGCCTGCTACCCCGGCAGACCACGTGGGCCTCAGAGACTGAACAAGGTAGGAGACACCAGGGAGTGGGGAGGCCTGAGGGGAGGAGCAGCCCCAGCTGCTCCCCTACCCCAGTACTGATTCAGCCCCAGCTGTAGCTGCTCTGTGAAAATGCGGGTACCACATTGCTAGAACTTCCAATTTTTCAAGAGAAGATCGAAATGCAGATTTTAACATTAAATCTCCTGATTTTTAAGTGTTGGCAACACTTAAATGCATGTTTTTAAAAAGTTTTTTTCTATCAACAAAGCACAACACATTAGAGGGCGGATGTACAGTACCCATGGAACAGCCCTAATGAATCAAACCCTTCAACCTCATAGGTAAAGGACTTGAGTCTGGTTTTCTCATTCTCCAGTTCTAGGACACAGTGACTCCAGTTTAAGCATCATCTTCATTGTCCACTTTTGTTTTAGGTACTAGGGAGCTGCTGTCTTACAGAGTTCTAGAGTCGCTGCAGGTGGAGATGGCTACAAGCGGGGGCGGGAGAGGTTTTTCTGGAAAGGCAATTGAAGAAGCTCAAATTTGATATCCAGACGTGTTAAGTGTTTTGTAAGCCCTGTGTAATCTGCCAAAGAGGCAGACCAAAGCCTTTCCGTTGACATTTTCTTCAACACAGGCTTGTTTTGAGAGTCTGGACCAGGTGACAATGATGGCACCAAGAGCTTGTTTTCCCAATTGGAGTCAAAACATTTGCTGAGAAACCCCATAAATTGGCTAGACAAAAGTAAATAGGGAGGAGACACATGGGAAAGGTGAGGTGACCACACAGCCCTGGGTGAAAGGAGTGCAGAGGAAAGTATGGTGCAAGAGAGGCAGAGAAGATGCAGGAATGGGCAACCCAGTCACTTGCACTGTTCATTCTTTCACAGATATTTATTTAGCACCTACTGTATTCTAGGCACAGCTTTCAATGCTATAAACACAACAGTGAACTAGGCCAACCAAGTTCCCGTGCTCACGGAGCTGACACAACTTTTCACATAACACATCTTTCCATCCTTGCATCTTAATGTCATTGCTCTCATCTCCACATTGCCGCCAACAGCGTATTCTTAAACCTCACATCATTCTCACATTACCCATCCTGAACTTCAGAATCCTGATAGACTTTGCACTTAGAAAAACCTTGGGAGGGGATCCCTGGGTGGCGCAGCGGTTTGGCGCCTGCCTTTGGCCCAGGGCATGATCCTGGAGACCCGGGATTGAATCCCACGTCGGGCTCCTAGGGCATGGAGCCTGCTTCTACCTCTGCCTATGTCTCTGCCTCTCTCTCTCTGTGATGACTATCATAAATAAATAAAAATTAAAAAAAAAAAACCTTGGGAAATGCAGCGGCCCTATGCTTTCATCTTTGTCATCATCAGCCCGCACACGGGTTGTGAGGAGCCTACTGTCCTAAGATTGGCATTTGTTTCAGATTGCACACCCAGGAAAGTCGGAATGTATCAAGGAATTTACCGTCTTGTCTCTTTTACCTTAAATGGGTTGCTGTTAGGTGTTTTATTCCAAATCCTCACCCTCGATGGTTTTTAAATTTAACTGTTTTAAATGGTTTTTAAATTTAATTTGCTTGGAGTAGAAGTAGTCCTTTTTTAGTCTTTGAACCTTTCCTTGGTTGGAAGTCTCATTCCATAGAATCCTAGTTAAGACATGCTCATATGGTAAGATAATAAATTCAGGCCAATTGCATAAGCACAGTAGCCCATTAGAAAGAACAGCAGTTGGCACCTGGGTGGCTCAGTGGTTGAGCATCTGCCTTTGGCTCAGGTCATAATCCCAGAGTCCTGGGATTGAGTCCGTCCCGCATTGGGCTCCCTATGTCTCTGCCATTCTCTCTGTGTCTCTCATGAATAAATAAATAAAATTAAAAAAAAAAAAAAAGCTGTTCCCACAAGAACAGGTGTAATTATTGGTTCATGTGATAGAATATATATATATATAAATATATATATTTTTTTAGTTTCAGATGTAGTTTCTTTGATAGAGAAAATGAACTAAACAAAGATTCTATCAAAAAAGACTATGAAGAGAGGGGTGCCTGATTGGCTCAGTCAGTAGAACACATGACTCTTGATCCTGGGGTTGTGAGTTCAAGCCCCACATTCAATTAGAGATTACTTAAAAGTAAAATCTTAAAAAAAAATATGAAGAGAAATGATGGTTTGTGACCATCTGGAAGCCTCATTAAATTCTGATTGTTTACATCTGTAGAGGTAAATTTCCTGGACAATGCTATTAATTATCACTGCATGGATGAGTATTGGCATCTATGTGGGCACCAGTAAATTACTAAAATAATTCACCCACCAGGCTTTAGTAATAGATAGTTATTCTTTTTCTGGAAATTTGCTTTACTTTTCCCTTTAGTATTTCTGAATTATGCAAATTACTTTTAACCATAGTAATGACAAAATTCTACCCCTGTCTGCTGAATCTAATATACCCACAAGTCCCAAAATGTTTACTAAATTGAGGCTCATGGTGTCAGCACATTGCTTCTTATAGGGTCTGAGGTCTTGGAATTCATTCTTTATGTGTTTCCATTGCCTTACAAGGGAAATTGGTGCAAGTCCTTTCATTATGCACCCCACTCCTGATCCTGGGCTTTCTCAAACACCACATCTCTCCCTCCTGGAACTCTGCCTATCCCCCTTCAACTTTTCACCAACCTGTTTCTTGCTCTCTTTTAAGGCTTTCTTATATAGAGATTATTCCAATGTAATCTTTGGAATACAGAGATTCCAATGCTTCCAAGCTACCAATGCTTTGCTGGAGAGCAAAAATGCGGATGCCACTTGTAGTTATAAAATGGGGCTGGCAATGCCGGCTTTGTCTGCGGACAAGAACCATAGACCCAGGGACTGAAGCAAGATACATGCATCACATCCCAATGGGCTTTGGTCAGTGAAGGGGAACAGAGCACTGCTTTTCTATCTCTCTTGCTCTACCTGTGGCAGACTGGCCAAGCTCACTGACTAGGCAGCCAGAAGCCCAGCTATCTGGACAGGTCTGAACTCCCCAACTGGTTGGGTCCCCCTCTCACAACAGAGTGTCTCCAGGCAAAGCCATGAGGCTGACTGTGGTTCCCAGGAGCAGACGCTATTTCCTTGGTATCCTGCTTGGCATGATGCCTGTCATGGCCAGAGCCCTCAATGGGCATGTGCCGAACCTTTTGTTAAGGTTCTTGGGGCTCTTGCATTTCTTTTTCCTGTCCACCCATGTAGCCCTTAGAATTGTCAGGCATATGTCCTCCATGCTACAGAAGCAGATCTGATAAGCATCAACACTTTGAAGTTTATTAGGTCACCTCTTCCTTCTAGCAGGATTTTTTGTTTGTTTCTGAAGAGAAATAAAAATTTTTAAGTAAGCAAGATTATCATTTTTAAAATAACAAGACAAACAGCTGCCACAGGGACCAGACAGCTGAGTTCAGAACACTTATCAGTGCATCTGTCCTTGTAGGAAACACTCATGCCGTGGCAGATACTTCTAATTGCATTGGCTACACGATGGCCATTTCCTCAGGTTTTTCTCGTAAATAGAGTTCTAATATGTTCACGTGTGACCCTGTGCTTGATTAGCTTGGGTAATCATGGTGATTCTCTTCCCCTTGCCAACAATTGGCTTAGAAAAAGTCATGGTAACAATTATAGCCAATAAGATATAAGGGAAGGTTTTTGAGTACCGTGAGGTAGGGCTTAGGAAAGCATTTCCTCTTATAAAGTAACGAGTCTCATTATGGTCTCCATGTGATGTTTGAGGATGCTATGGTTAGGGCTGTTGCCACCATCTTTTAACCATGAGGACATGAGGTAAAGGACCAAAGCCAACACCCTGAGGACAGCAGGGAAGAATTATGAAAAGAATCAAGTTCTTCATAAAGACTCCTAACTCGGGGAAACGAACTAGGGGTGGTGGAAGGGGAGGAGGGCGGGTGTTGGAGGGGAATGGGTGACGGGCACTGAGGTGGACACTTGACAGGATGAGCACTGGGTGTTTTTCTGTATGTTGGTAAATTGAACACCAATAAAAATTAATTAAAAAAAAAAAGAAAAGAATCAAGTTCTTGATGACATTTTTGAGCCACTAAGTTAACCAACCCTGAGAGACCTGCCATCTCTCAGACTACTCCTCCTTTGAGAAAATATCACCCTTTATTATTTAAGCCAGTTTCGGTTAAGTGCTTTTTCCTTATGGCCAAAAAACTGAACATGAGGTAGCCAACTTTGATCAGAAGTTTGCCAAGTGTGCAAGAACTCCAAACAAGGTGAGTCAATTAAATTCTTTAAATGGTGAATAGTCCTGTGTCTGATCGTCTATTTTCCGATAGAAACCAGACAGTTGAGTCCTCTAGTGAGCTGTCCTTTCCCCCCTGAACTCTGTGAGGTGAACATTGCCACACTTAAATTCCACTTTAGAGACCTCGGGAATCTTTTGAGGTGGATATGAGAGCCACCTCAAAGAATGGCTCTCTGAGAGCCAAGGGAATTCTCCTAGGCATCTGAAGTCACAATCTGTTGGGGACTCTCTCCTCTTCCCAGTGGCTGCCCCCATGGTTTGGGTTCCAACATATCTGTCCTCCCAGGTCTCTGCACTGTAGGATGGGGAGGCACGTGGAGGGCTAAGAGAGCAGTCCCCACTCCCACCCCGGGTCCACTGCGGTACTCTCTGCCCTGTACTGTCAGCCAATGACTTGACTTGCATGAGGATGCTTTCGGGAAGAATTTTTTTCTCTTGCTTCCTGATAAATTTCCTTTAAATTGGTCTCCCTGTGTTTAAAAATTTTATCACTACTGTAAAGGAATGTGGTAGTTTCAGATCCTGTTTGCAATTCTAACTAATTCTATATGCCTGTCTCCATATAAACTCTTTTCATGGTCATCCAGTAGTTGCAAATAGGAAAAAGTAAACCGTCCTTCCCAGGCAAACCTTAGTTGATGAATAATAGCTAATGTAAGATCAAAAATGGACTTTAAACAGTAGTATCTGACCATGACGGCAGCCCCAGATCCCATGATGGGGGTCAGGTATAAGCCTCCAGTTGGAGAGGGCTCTCCTAGACCCAGAAAATGAAATCAGAATGTCCTGCATCAAGCAAAGACATGTGAAGTCTTCTAAAGAGGCAAAAAGTGTACCCAAGTCAATAATCACATGTAGGCATTTCACGGCAAAATAGAGACCAGGCCCTCAGAGGATGCGCTGGTCGTTTATGGAGATGGATACAGTAGGAGCTATGCCAAGACACTGAGAGGACACTGTCTCCCGGGCAGCATTTGTAGATTTTTATCTATCCTATTTCATGAGGGGGGCAGAGGTAACCCAAGACACAGTCGTCATGGCTCTAGTTCTGAGTTTCAAAATAGAGTTCTTAAGTTACAAAAGAGAGTAGTCTAAAAAGCCAAAGTGCTTAGATTTTTTTTTTTTTTTTTTTTTTTTTTGCCAAAGCAGGCTTTGTTGGGAAAGAATTTCTGCTGGCATTCCAAAATGTAGTTTTTTATATCAAGAGCAAAGATGGAGAACTGATCATTTAGAGCTTACACATTAAACTTAGAGTGGGGAAGAATGCACACTGACCCAAGTACAGGTGTCTGGCTTATACAAAAAGAGGATAAAATACATCTTCAGGCGGATGAAGGAGTAAGGAGAGGAAGGAAAGGAGAACGGTTCGTTGCTGGTGCCAACCCCTACTTCCTGACAACCACCTGGTCCAACATGTGCTGGTAAATTCTAGGCTGCTCACTCATTCGGCATTTACATGAGTGCCCGACACTCTTCCAGGTTGAGCTCCATTCCTCAGCAAAAAAGACAGAGATGCCTGTCCTCCAGGAGCTTAGAGCCTAACCAGAGGAGACAGGTGTAACCAATAAACATAATAAATTATTCAGTAATCTGGTGATAAAAAAAAAGAGGAAGATAAGAATATAAATCTTGACTGAAATTCAAAGCACGGGAACGCCTGGCTGGCTCAGTTGGTGGCACATGGCGACTCTTGATCTTGGGGTGTTAAGCTTGAGTCCCATGTTGGTTTTTGACTGTTTTATTTTTGGTTTTTTTGTGTGTTTGTTTTTTACTTAAAAATAAAATCTTAAAAAAAAAAGAAAGAAATTCAAAGCCTGAACTCTTAAGCACTTCACTATAGTTTTCTGCAGTTTTTTGACCATGGGAAATCTACAAAGAACCTGTTTTCATTAATGATTATAAGCAACTGGGTCTAGGCCCTTCCTGAGGCAAGTGAGGCACATGTGTAACAGGTCTTGAATATAATGAGAATCACCCATGAAAATAAAGATGGGAAACAGGCCCCAGGGGAGGCCACAACTCAGCAGTGGATCCTGGGGCCTTAAATTTCTCCTATGTTCTAAACTCTGCCTTTGAAAAAGGGAAAGACACCCACAAATTAAATCCAAACATCTCCCAAAATGGCCCGAAGGATGAGCAATGGCATGCATCTGGTCCCCAGGGAGTGGACCCTCAGACCAGAGTTTCCCTCTGCAGAGTTTGGTCATTTACAAATGCCTCTTCCCATCAGTCACTGCCTAGCACTGCAGGGGCTTCCCGAAATACTCGTTTGTGTGTTCTTGTTCTCTTTTCTAAACTCACAACCAAGAAAATATTCAATAAGTAAAATTACCCATGACATATAATTTTCTCCACATTTCTTACAAAGGTTGTCTTTTCCAGACTTCAACGACTGGTTAAAGCCATCAGGAAGGGATTACTGTTGTTATGAAACGTGTAAACAATTGATTATACAAGATTCTCATTTTAGCCTTGGCATCTGGCAGTCTTCCCATGCGTCCAAGGGTTCATGCGCATGTGTGCGTGGACCCACACACAATGTAGAAAGAGGGTAGGTAAACCCACAAGTGCCCTTTACAGAGTAGGAGTTTAAAAGCAGAATTGAAATATAAACTTTCTTTGCTTCACCACTCAGCCTAAAAGGGTATCTCACTGTGAGAGACAATAAATGTCTACAGACTTGGAGCAGAGGTCATATTTTGGGGTAGGTTGATCCATCCTCCACTCGCAGACAGAGCACATGGTTCCGGCCTGACCAGTCGTTGGAATTCCATTCCCCTGGCCAAAGTGATTGGCCCAAAAAGGGACCAACCTGGGCCAATGAGAGTCGTTCCCGGAACTTGGATTGGCGCCATCTGGGAAGAGCTATATTCTACAAGGCTGCTAACCTGGCGAAATGTGAGCCTGGAGCTGCTTTGGCGTCTTTGCCTCCACATGTGGAGTCAGCCTGAGGAAGAAGCCAAGAGAAGAGGGACACAGTGTCCTGAGAGGTCACTTGAGTCCTTGGATACAACTGCTCCTGAAGCTAGATGGACTTCACACCGTATGAATGAATACATTTACTTCTTTGCTTTTCAACAAAGTTACAGTGGGTTTTTCTCACTTGCAACCCCATCATTGCTAATACACACAGGATCGTAAAACCTGATGATCACTGGTCGAGCACCTGCCACGTGCCAGGCACAGTCCTAAGTGCCTTACATACCGTATCTCATCAACTCCCTCCCAGTAGTACTCTAAGGTGGTTGATGTTATTCAATTTCTGAGCGGAAAAGAAAGGACCTAACCATAAGATTAAGCTGCCCATCCAAACACCTATGGTTAGGTCATCTAATGGAAATTTGAACGCAGAACACTAAAGCTCTTGAGTTCACAACCCTCTCACCCTAGGCACCAGCAGTAGCACAGCCAGAAAAAGAGCTGGCGTCACAAGACCCTAAAAGACCCTTATTAGTGAGCCTTAGATATTCATTTACTTATTCGTGAATCCCCATTCATGTATCTTTGAAACAAATGATATGAGCAAAATTGGAAAATTAGAAGTCTTTACCATTGGTTCTTTTTCTCAACAGCTTTATAGAGATATGATTTGCATACCATACAATTTATCCATTTAAGGTGTAAAATATAGTGGTTTTAAGTACATTCATAGATTTGTACAATCATTGCTATAGTCAATTTTAGAACATATTCATCAACTTGAAAGGAAAAACCTACCCTTTCGCTATCATCCCCCACTCTCCTTCATACCTCTCCAGTGATGGCTCCTCGTCACCCTCCTAACCCTAAGCAGCCACTAATCTACTTTCCATTTCTGTAGATTTTTTTGTTCTGGATTTTCATGTGAATAAAAGCATAATATGTGACTGCCTTATTTTTTAATTGAGGTATAACTGACCTAAAATATTAGTTTCAGGTATATAGCATAATAACTTTGTATATTTTGTGAAATGATTGCTAGAATAAGTCTAGTTAACATCCGTCACCAATATAGTTTAGTTTTCTTGTGATAAGAATTTCTAAGATTTATTCTTTATTACTTTCAATATGCAACACAATATTATTAACTATACTCACCATGCTGTACATCATATCTCCAGGACTTACTTATTTTATAACTGGAAGTTTCTACCTGTTGACTCCATTCACCAGTTTCTCCCACTCCCCATCCCTGCCCCTGACAATCATCAGTAATCTCAGTTTTTGTTTTTGTTATTGTTTGGGGGCTTTTTTAAAAATTCCACATATAAGTGAAATCATACCGTATTTGTCTTTGTCTGACTTATTATACTTAGTGTAATGCCCTCAGGGTTTATCTTTGTTGTTGCAAATGGCAAGATTTCCTTCATTTTTATGGCTGAATAATATTCTGTTATAAACCTATACATCTTCATTCATTCATTCATTCATGGACACTTCCGTTGCTTTCATATCTTAGATATTATAAATAATGCTACATTGAACATGGAGATGCTTATGTCATTTCTGGTTGGTATTTTCATTTTCCTTGGGTAAATGCCCAGAAATGGAATTTCATGATCATATGATAGTTCTATTTTTAATTTTTTTGAGGAATTTCCATACTACTTTCCACAATGGCTACATTAATTCCCACCAACAGTACACAAGTGTTCCCTTTTCTCCACATTTTTTCTAACACTTGTTATTTCTTGTCTCTTTTATAATAGCCATTGTAACAGGTATGAGGTGATGTCTCATTGTGGTTTTGATTTGCATTTCTGTCATGATCAGTGATGTATCTTTTCATGTACTTATTGGTCATCTGTATGCCTTCTTCGGAAAACTATTCAGATCTGCCAAGTTTTAAATAAGATTGTATTAAATTGTGAGAGTTCTTTATATTTTTGATATTAGCCCCTTATCAGATATGTGATTTGCAAATATTTCCTCCCATTTGGTAGGTAGCCTTTTCATTTTGTTGATAGTTTCCTTGTGCAGGAGCATTTCAGTTTGATGTTGCCCCACCTATTTATTTTTGCCTTTGTTGCATTTTCTTTTGGTGTCAGATCCAAAAAATATTCACCAAGATTGATGTCAAGTTGGTTGCTTACTGCTTTTATTTTCTTTTGGAAGTTTTATGGTTTTAGGTTTTGCATTCAAGTATTCAAGTCTTTAATGCATTTTGATTAATTTTTGTGTATGCTGTTAGACAGTGGTTCAGTTTCATTCTTTTGCCTATGGCTGTCCTTTTTTCCCCCACACCATTTGTTGGAGAGACTTCCTGTCCCCATTGTTTATTCTCAGCTCCTTTGTGATAAATTAACCATATATGCATGGGTATGTTTCTGGGCTCTATTCCGTTCCATTGATCTGTGTGCCTATTTTTATGTTAGTAGCATACTCTTTTCGTTATTATAGCCTTGTAATATGGTTTCTAGTCAAGGCATGTGATGCCTCTAGCTTTGTTCTTAAGATTGCTTTGGCTATTTGGGATCTTTTGTGGTTCTGTACAAATTTTAAATTGTTCTATTTCTGTGAAAAATACCATTGGAATGTTGATAGGGATTGCATTAAATCTGTACGTTATTTTGGGTATTACAGACATCTTACTAATATTCTTCTAATTCATGAGCACAAAATGTGTATTTGTGTCTTCTTCAATTTCTTTCATCAGTATCTCATCAGTTTTCAGTGTACAGGTCTTTCACCTCCTTGCTTAAATTTATTTCTAACTATTTTATTCTTTTCAATGCAATTGTAAATGGAAACTACTTTTGCTCCATCCCATAAGTTTTGGGGTATTGTGTTTCCACTCCCACGTGTCTCAGATATTATTTCTTTATTTTATTTTTTCTTTGACCCATTGGTTTTTCAGTAGCATGTTGTTTACTCTCCATATTTGTGAATTTTCTAGTTTTCTCTTTGTAATTGATTTCTAGTTTCCTACCCTGTGGTCAGAAAAGACCCTTGATATTTCAGTCTTAAAGTTAAGACTTGTTTTGTACCCTAACATATCCTGCAGAATGTTTCATATACACTTGAGAAGAATGTGTATTTTGCTGCTTTTGGATGGAATGTTTTTGTATATGTTAAGTCCATATGATCTAATGTGTCAATGTTTTCTTACTGATTTTCTTTCTGGAGAATCAGTCTATTGATGAAAGTGGGGTTAAATTCCTCTCCTATTATTGTACTGCTATTTCTTCCTTTATGTCTGTTAATATTTGTTTTATATATTTAGTTGCTACTATCTTGAGTACATAAATATTTGCAAATGTTATATCCTCTTATTGGTTGACCCCTTTATCTTTATGCAATACCCTTCTTTGTCTCTTATTACAGTCTTTGTCTTAATGTCTGTTTTGTCTGATATAGCTACCACTGCTTTTTTTTTTTTTTTTTTTTGGTCTCCATCTGCCTGGAATATCTTTTATGCCTTCACTTTCACTCTGTGTCCTTACATTATCAAATGAGTCTCTATAGATAGCATATAGATGTGTCTTGGTTATTTTTATCCATTCACCCAATCTTTGTCCTTTGATTGGAGAACTTAGATATTTACATTTAAAGTAATTATGGATAGTTATGTACTTCATTGCCATTAAAAAAATATTTTCTAGCTGTTTTATAGTTCCTTTTTCCTTTCTTCTTTTGCTGTCCTCCTTTGAGCTGTAATTTTCTATAGTGGTATGCTTGGATTCTTTTGTCTTTATCTTTTATGTAATTACTATAGGTGTTTGCTTGTAGGTTACCATGAGGCTTATATATAACATATTTATTACAGGCTACTTTAAGTTGATAACTTAAGTTTGAATGCATTTGAAAGGTCTACATTTTTACTCTCCCCTCCCCATGTTTTATATGTCACATTTTACATTTTTTAAAATTTTTATTTATTTATGATAGTCACAGAGAGAGAGAGAGGCAGAGAGAGAAGCAGGCTCCATGCACCGGGAGCCTGACGTGGGATTCGATCCCGGGTCTCCAGGATCGCGCCCTGAGCCAAAGGCAGGTGCCAAACCGCTGTGCCACCCAGGGATCCCACATTTTACATTTTTAAATCAGGCATATCCCTTATCTAATTACTGTAGTTTTAGTTTTTACTACTTTTGTCTTTTAAGCTCCATACTACCTTTGTAAGTAGTTAACAACCTTTACAACATTAGATTATTCTAAGTTTTACTGTATATTTAACTTTATTGGTGATATTTTTACTGTCCTATGTTTGGGTTTTTTTTTTAAGATTTGATTTATTTATTCATGAGAGACACAGAGAGAGAGAGAGAGAGGGAGAGAGAGAAAGAGAGAGGCAGAGACACAGGCAGAGGGAGAAGCAGGCTCCATACAGGGAGCCTGACGCGGGACTCCATCCTGGGTCTCCAGGACCATGACCTGGGCTGAATGCGGCCCTAAACCACTGAGCCACCAGGGCTGCCCTGTCCTATGTTTTTCTGTTAGTAATTAGCACTTTTCATTTCAGCTTAAAGCAGTACCTTTGACATTCTTACAAGGCTGATTTAGTGGGATAAATTCCTTTAGCTTTTACTTGTCTGGAAAACTCTTTGTCTCTCTTTCAATTCTGAATGACAACTTTGCCAGGCAGAGTATTTTTGGTTGGCAGAATTTTTCTTTTTTAAAAATTTTTATTTGCTCATTTGAGATAGAACAAGTGAGAGAGAGAGAGAGAGTGAGCGCACACAAGCAGGGGACGGGGGAGATGGAAAAGCTGGTTCTCCACTGAGCAAGGAGCCTGCTCGGTCCCAGGACCCTGGGATCATGACCTGAGCTGAAGCCAAACACTTAACTAACTGTGCACCCAGGCACCCCGGCAGAATTTTTCTTTCAGCACTTTGAATGTATCATGCAATTCTCTCTGGTGTAAAAAGTTTCTGCTGAAAAATCTGTGGATTGCCTTATGGGAGATTTCCTTATACATAACAAGTTGTTTTTCTCTTGCTACGTTTAATATTCTCTTCTTGTCTTTAACTTGACGTTATTATTATGTGACTTGGTGTGGGTCTATCAATGTGAGTCTCTTATGTGTAACTCCATGGGCTTCCTGCCATGGCTGTTTCCCTCCCTAGGATAAGGAAGTTTTCAGTCACTATCTCTTCAAATAAATTTTGTACCCCCCCTTTTCTCTCTCTCTCTCTCTCTCTCTCACTTTTCTCCTTCGAGGAGCCCTATCACGTGGATGTTGGTTAGTTCAATGCTATCCTACAAGCCCCTTGAGCTACTTCCACTTATTCTTCATTCCTTGTGCAGCTCAGATTGTGTGAGTGGCCAGTGCCTGGCTTTGAATTTACTGATTCTCTTTTCCACTGCATCTAGCCTGCTTTTGAACCTCTCTAGTTGTATTTTTCAATTCAGTAACTTCAGTATTTTCAACTGTATAACTTCTATTTTATAATTTCATATATTTTCCATTCATTGAAAGTCTCACTGTGTTTATTTATCCTTCTCCCAAGTATGGTGAGCATCATTATGACCATTATTTCTAACTCTTTATTAGGTAAGTCATATATGTCCATTCATCAAGGATTTTTTCTGAGGTTTTATTTTGTTATTTTGTTTGTAACATATTCCTCTATTTCTTCATTTTTCTTGACTCTCTGTTCATTTCTTTGCACATGATAAAATAGTCACCTCTCCCAGTCTTAGGAGTGGCTTCATGGAGGAAATGACTCTTATTGTTGAAATGTGTTCTAGCTCTTGATTATCTCTCAAACCTTTGTGATTGTCAAACTAGCCTATTTTATTTTTAGTGACTGCCAGTAGTTGAGAGTGTGCCATGATCTGTCAGTGTCCCAAAGAGAAGGATCTCAGTCAGCACCTAGATCCAGATCCTCAGGCACCAGCTTTTAAAGTATACAAGTATGCAGAGTTCTGGGGGATCTCAAGTGTAAGTCCCACTGGACACCATAGTTAGGCAATCTAGAGGTGTCCCCTGCGTGGCCATTGCAAAAAATCAGGGCACCAAAGGAGTGTACAAGCACTTCAGATAAGGTAATAGGCCTCTTTCACAGAGCTATGGTGGCAGCCACAAAAATCAGCAGCCAGACATCTATCAGTACAGGTAGCTTTCTGAAAGATACTGTGAGCTAAGCTGAGGTGAGCCAGAGGGAAAGCATAAAGATGATGTTCACTGGCCTCCACCACTGAGAGCACCTCAGTGGCTGCTAGATGTGTGCCAAACTGGATGCCTGCCCCTCAGGCCAAAGATCCAGGATAAGCAAACAGGCCAGTTTCAGGGGAAGACTGGGGATATGTTTTAGTCTATTTGGGCAATGCCCTGGGGGTAGTAGCTGACCAAAAGTGATCTCCCATCGTTTCAATCTCTACAGAACCCAGGAAGGCAAGCCCTGCTGGCCATCACAGCCAAGCAATCAACGAGTAGCCCCTAGGCATCAGTCGCAAAATCCAGGGCACTAGACACTGTAAATGCTCTTCTCTGGAAGATATTGGTGCTCTGGAGCATGGCAGAGGAAGAGCGCAAAGATAGCACCCACCCGCCAATGTCTCTGGAAAGGATTATAGTCAGCCCTTAGATATGTGTTTAATTAGAAGTCTGTCCCTGAAGCCACAGCTATGAAGATAAGCTAAGAGGCCTCTTTCACAGAAAGACTGAGCTCCTTGGACTGTTGTCTCTTGCTGTGTCCCGGGGGATGATAGCTGGTTGAGAATACTTTATTGGTTATAGTCCTGTGGGATCCACAAGTATAAGCCCCACAGGCTCCCAGAATCAGTGATCTAGAGTTGCCCATTAGGCAGCAGCCAGAAAATTCAGAGTGCTCAGCAGGGTTACAGGCTCCTTTCTGGGAGACACCAGTGAGCTAATAATAGAAGGCAGAGGGAGGGTGCAAAACTGATGTCCACTGGCCTCTGTCCTGAGGATATTTCAGTGGGCCCCTACATGTAAGTTAATTTAGATCCTTACTCCTCTGGCTGACACCTTAAGATAAGCAAATAAGCCTCTTTTGTAGAAAGTCTGGTGCTTTTCAATGAGCTGCCTCTGCACTGGGCCCTGGGGTGGGTGTATCTGAGTGTGCATGCCCTTTAAGAGCTTTGCTCACTCACAGTAGCCTTGTGGGTCTCCTAGAAATGGGCCCCATTGGCTTTCAAAGCCAGATGTTTTGGGGGCTCCTCTCTCAGCTGCAGGTCTTAAAAGTTGTGATGTCCAATGTGGACTTCAAAGCTTTTGCTCCTTGGGGAGAAACTTCAGGTTTTGAGCTCCCCCCTCATTGTAAGCCACCATGCCAGGGGTTGGGCTCATGCTGAAATTCTGTCTCAGCCTCTCCTACCTGCTTTGATACAGGCTTTTGTTTGTTTGCCTGATGTCTGAGTCACTCAGCTACTTTTGAATATTTTAAATTATTTTTTCAGAGAAAATTGTTCCATATGGAGCTGTAGATTCAGTGTATCTGTGGAAGGAGTTCACTCAGGATCTTCCTACATCACCATCTTGAATCAGAATCCGTGACTGCCCTCTTTGTTTTAGGATAATGTTTCTAAAGTTTATCCGTGTTGTGATATGTATCAATACTTCATGCCTTTTATTACACCAATGATTCTTAATGTCTTTTGAGATTAAGGCGTACTTTAAGAATCCCCTAAAAACTGAGAATCTTTTCCTCTGCAAGCATACATATGTGACGGCTTCTAAGGGTCCCTGGATCCTTTGAGTGCCATCCATGGAGCCCAGTGTATATTATATACGTATTCATTTCTAAAAGCCAGACATGCCTTTAAGGGACACTTCTTTGCAATGGGCCATCTCTCCTGAGTACATGTAACTGACCACATAGGCCCCACTGAGCAGTATTGTATAAGGAGACTGCTCTCCTGGGAACCTACTCCAAGCAGATTAGAACTGTAGTGCTCCAGTAGGTTCACTGGGTGCATGCCACCCTCACGAACAACAGCTGCAGAGATTCTTTTAGGACTTTATGAAGATACAAAAGGATTAAATGAGAACGACTAAACAGCATGAAATAAGAACTATGTGCAGTTTATTATATAGTAAACTTTATAGTAAACATGTATGGTATGTTTATATAATAGGCTATAAATGATATACAGAGGGCTCTGGTAAGAGTTTCCAATTCCTCCTTGCTAGTTACTGGTGAAATCTTATCAAGTGTGGCTGAGAATATAGTCTCTTCTCTGGACAAGTCAGAGTTGTGATGATCCGCTTAGTTTCCCACACTGTCCCCCAACCTAGTAATCAGCACTGGGGAGTGTGGCTTCCTCCTAGCAGGGCTCTTGATTCCATGGGAGAAGGCTTCTTATCCAGTAGTTTGGGTGGGGACTAATTAGGTCATTGAAAAAATAGGTTTAAGATAAGATATCCTTTTGACATTATATTATCTTTAGCTGACATAAGGGAAAGGTCTACATGTATGTTTAACATTTTCTTTTTACTTAAAGCATATACTAGGTTCGGATAAGCATGTGAAATTACTGATATTCAACTACTTCTGACATTCAAAAGAGAGCTTTCATAGGACACAACCTAAAACAGGTATTCATTTGAATCTAGGTCTTCTGATCAGCATTCCAAACCACGTTTCTTGTATCAACTACACCCATAATGTATCTCCTACAGTTTGTGTTTGTGTGTTATTGAAGTAGACCTAAACTTAAAGGCATCTGTTCTGGAATCTGAATATGGAATGTATTTCTAGGGTTTTTTTCCTCTCCAGTCTCTTATAGTTGTCTTGACCATACAGCTGTTGCCCATAATTTGATAACAGCCTTTTCTTTACAGACTGACTTTTGTTAAATTCTTTCTAGCTCCCAGGTATTTTCTAAAGCAAATACCTAGGACCAGTTTCAGGCAAAATCATGAAGTTGGTCAAAGTTATCTTCAGTACATTTCTTCCCCATTACCCTCCTCACCTCTCATTGTCTGTACTGGTCAGACCCATCTCAGATGGATTGGCTAAGACCTCCCCTCTTCTAAGAATAGAATGTGATCCTCCCACTGGTCTCTTGGCTTCCTCTACCCTGTCCCAGGGCTCTGAGGTATCCTTACTGTACTTTTGTCTACACGTGTAAGGATATGCCTACTTCATCCTCAGTCTTGCTGCCACCACCTTGGTTCAACCCACCATGGAGTCCCGCTCAGACTTCTACAAAAGCTTTCTATTTCCTGGAGTCCTCTCTGACTCAACCCAAAATCTTCTTCACAAAGTAGTCCCAGTGGGTCTTTCTGAGGTACAAATCTGATCGTGTCACTTTCCTTTTAAAGTTTTTCACTGGTTTCCCATTCTCTTAGTATAGAGACCCAACTTGTCGATGGTATCCTTAAGGTCCTTTAGGACTCTTCCATTCCTTGGCACATCACACTCTTCCCTTGCTCTTTGTGTTCCAAGAATTTTGTCTTTCAGCTCCTCATTGTCTCTATGTTCTTCTCTGCCCCCAGATCTTCTGTTCCTTCTTCCTGGGATATCACCAGCTTTGTCACTCAGCTCAGGGAGCCCTTCTCTGACCCCATGGCCTAAAATCCCAGTGCACTGGTAGCACCCCTTTTTGAATGTTCTTCAGACTTCTGGTTCCTAGTCCAGTATCTGACACACCCAATAGACTTTAAGATCCATGGGTGGGGGGAAGTGTAGGAACTGTTTGTTGTGATCATTGCTGTATCCCCAACACAGTATCTGGCACTCAACAGATGTTAAATATTTGTTGGATAAATGAATATATATCGCAGCCTTCTCAGGGTATTTGTCTCTAAATGAAAACACTCAGTAACCTAAAACCTTAACTTCAAAGCTAGCAGTAGATACTTACAGGGCAGAGGAGCCTTTTCATGTGCCTACCAGAGGACATCATGTTGGGGAACTAAGAGCATATGGGCTACCAAGAATGCATTTTGAATTCATCTCTTCCCAGGCCATATTCCATTAATTTCTTAAAATTGTATCACGAGTGCTATATTCATTCTCTTGAGGTTCTGGGGATCCCATAATTTAATCTACTTTTGGTCTTGCCACCTATAGGGCAAATTGAAAATAAAGTAACATGGCAAAAATACTGCTATGGAGATACTTCTCAGTCTGCCAGTGATTATAGTGACAGAATGACTTCGGTGGGCTTTCTTATTTGCATCTCTTGACTTTTCATGAATCTAGGAACTTCTATCTTTTGTTCAAAGGGGGCCTTGGTGGGGCGCCTGGGTGGCTCAGTGACTGAGTGTCTGCCTTTGGCTGAGGGCATGATCCTGGAGTCCTGGGATCGAGTTCCCCATCAGGCTCCCCACAGGGAGCCTGTTTCTCCCTCTTCCTATGTCTCTGCTTCTGTGTCTCTCATGCATAAATAGAAAAACAAAAGGGGCCTTAGAACCCAAGCTGCAGAGACTCTGGCAACAACTTTAGGTCTGGACCTCAGGGTTCCTGTTCTGTAGGCTCCCCTACTTCTCGCCTGCACAGAGATGCAGCTGTGTACCCCGACCGCCCCCAACCCTCACGCCCCTAGAAGAGGTAAGACATGGTTTCAGGCATCTCAAACAAGAAGATTGAAAAGTGTCCATAGCCAGTCTCCAGAAAAGTCCCCTTTTCTGTCTAGTAGTCTGTGCCACTTCAGTTCCCTGTGACTATACACAAATCGGCTGCCTCCCCTCTTACACCTGGTATTACCGCCGCCTGACCCGACACCCTCCGGTCCTCGCTGGCCAGCTACCCTCCGGCCGAGAGCACAAGGCACCGCGAAGGACAGTGAGGCCCGGTCTCCTGCACGGGCACCTTCAGCCCGCGCTGGCCTTGTGCTTTGCCAGCACGCGAGGCTGCGCTTTGAAATAAGCAAGAAACTCCCAAGCGAAGGATGCCCTCCTAGGTGATCCGATTCCTGAAACGAGTTGCTTTGGTGTACGGGAGGCATTTTCCACTTCATTTTCCATTTTAGGTCTCCTCAGTAACTTCCTGTATCTTCCTTTAAACAGAGCTCTTTGGCCAGAGAGGAGAAGCTGGTAATTTAAAAATAGCCAGATATCTGGTGATATTTCAAAGGCATAATGGAGAACTGTGACACGTTGCTGTGGTGCTGGGCTCAGTTTATGTCTTCCATCTTCCTCGGGCCGACAGAAGAATTAGTCTGGTTTATGATGAGTTTTGTGTATGTTTATTGGAAAATGTTCTGCTTCAGCGAGACCTTTCACCCTAGCCAAATGCACACTTCGCGGAGGATGCTCTGCATAGACCTGCGTGCTCTTGCGATGGGGCGGATTTCAGACACGGCACTTTCATCAGTTCCCAGATGCCAGGCTGCAGACAATATATAGTCTGTTGGCTTCGGCCAACCCTGGGCTATTCATCATTTACTCTTGATGATATGCTCAGCCTTGCTCGTGGGTTTAGAAAAATCAAAGTGATGAAAGCATAAGGGTAAATTATCTGAAATACACCCACAGGAGCTCGGCTCTGATTGGGGCTATTGTTTCGGTTTATGACAGGTTCCTCACAAGCCATTATGTTTGGAGGTTAGCGTGTGTAAGACGCATCTGAGGCTTCTTGCACCAGCCCGAACCAGACCAGACACACAGCTATTTCATGCAGGAACCACAAAAACATTCCTATCTTTTAAATATAAGAAGCCAACCAACCTGTTGTAACCTCCTCTGCAAATGCTGGTTTTATTTATTCATTCCCCTCTGATGCTTGGCACTTGACCTGAATGGCTTCCCCCCTCCCACCCCCACAATGTGTTTGGTTTGACAAAATAGGAAGCACGAGGTGTCATTTGATTTTAAATCTCCTTTCCTGAGTGGATCTTGTAGATTGAAAACAGCAGTTAAGCTCTATCTGTCTGGGACATGCAAGCAGCTTATGTGGTGCCTTTAGAGATCCTTCCCCCACTGCTTTCTTTTCCCGTCCCACGTCGGTGCTTGGGGAACAAGGTCTCTGGAGATCCATCAACCTAGCCATTAGAGCAAGCAGGCACCCATGGTTTATGAATGGTAAGCAAGACCAAGTAGGAAAAAACAGAACCAACCAAAACGATTGGTGAGCAAGCCAGTGAGGGTGATGAGAGGATGCAGGGAGCAGAAGAGAAGGGCAGCGTGGCCAGGGAAGCCCCGGCCGCCCTACAGGTGTGGCCGGAGCATCCACCCCAGGACGGTTGTGTCTGCTGGGGCCACTAATTATTTTGCCGTCAGAAAGTGCCTGGTGAAAGGCTTAAAGGAGAAATTCAATGCAGTTTCCTTTTATCTGCCTCTCCAATTGATGTCTATACAGAGCAAGCAGGGCTCCTCAAACACGCCAGCCTGCTTCAGATACACAAGATTAAGTAGCTAGTGACATTCAAGACCAATCGGCCCACCCAGGAGGACTGAAGCCAGCGGAAAAGCTGTCAGATTTCTCCTTTTCTCCATTAATCTTAAAGCTTTTCAGTGGTGCCAGGTCGCATCTCCATCAGACAAGCTGGGAAGAGTGTCCAGCAACTTTCCACACCCCCCACCCCCGCACCCCGCAGAGTAACCCCTTCACTGCTGGACCGGTCTCTCAGCACTTGGGGCTTTCTCTTCAGGGCAGAGAGACTCACCGGCCCCCTGGCCTGGCCCCACTGTGGGGAGCTGGAAGCGGGGGCTGCCTCCTTCCCTGCCCGGGCACCGCTGGCCCGCTCCCCGGAGCCTGTGGCACAGGTGTCAGCAGCTGTCCTGGAGGAGGCCGCCTTAGGGCTGCGGGAGCGCCCAGGAAACGGGGTCCCCTCGGGGGTCCCCGCTTTGCTACACGGCCCGGCGGCCTCCGGGGAAGGTGGACAGGGGCAGCAAGAGGCAAAGCCCCTGGGGAGAGAGGAGAGGAGAGGAAAGGAGAGAGACGGTGCAAATCAAGGGAAACGAGGTCCGGATTGGTGACCCTCCTTCCCCCGGCCTCTCCCTGCCAATCCCTTCCAGGGCAGGTGACCACCTGGACAAGAAGTCCCCAGCAGCGAGCAGAGGGTCCTGCTGAGTCCGGGCTTCCACGAGCTGCTGCCAGCTGAGGGCTGGGCACTTGTGCAGAGGCCACCGCGGGGTGCCCCAAGCCCGGGGCCTGCTGATGCTCGGCTTCAGAGCCCCGGTGTTGCCTCTGAGGATAGGATGCAGAGAACCGCTGGCCAGAGGGGGCCAGGGTCTTTCCTCCTTTCTATTTACCCCTGAGAGCTCTTTCTGTGGCGTTTATCTCAGTGTCAACCCCAATCTGCTCCAACAATAGGTGTCTGAGAAAGCTGTGCGCCCAGCTCCTTCAGCTGGGGGTGATTTATGCCAGCAGGTAGAGATTGATCCGACTCAAAAACCAAACTCTGGCCTCCACTAAAATCTTTCACAGCTCATATAGTTTTAACACACACACAATCTTGGTCACAAAAACCCCATTCTTGAGCAGCATAGATCACTCTCTGGATGGGTTATCTTGTTCCCATTAGTAGGTGTGTGCTTCCCACAGCTCCTACCCCACCCCAGATGGATGCTGGCAGCAAAGACTCAGCCTCTTTCCCATGTGCAGGGATTATAAAATAGACCTCTGGATGACTTGCTTTAGGGCAACTTTCCGCACAGTCCCCGGACACATTTAAATAACTTTTATTACATCAAAGAAGTCACTCTCTGTATCCGTCCTGGCGAAGCAGGCCATCACCCAAAGTTAATAGCATCTCTTAATGAGAGGAAAATGTTAATGAGCTAAAACTCTGCTAACGTAGACTTATCAGTCTCACCTAAACGGGGGAGAACAGATGTGCCATTGTTGTGTATATTAATATCTCTTCTCAAAGGAATATTAACCTCCACGGAAACAAATATATGTGTAATTACATCTAGGCATAATAGCATATATATTGAACACTACCTTTGTCAGGATCATGCAAGTACATTTACCCTAATTGGCCATGATGAAATACTTTGATAAAGAAACACCCGCTGATAAAAAAAAAAAAAAATGCCCAGCACAGGACCATGCATGGAGCTGATACTAAATAATTTTTAGATTTATTACGTGCATGTTCGAACTAATGCATTTGGTATACAAAGCACTTAGGTATTCGTATGGAATGTAAATTTCTAGCATCAGCATGATCCAACCTCTACTATTACAGTTAAGGAAAAGATAAGGACTCCCACGAAGGGAACCTAAGCCGCTGAGGGCAGGTGTTTTGTCTAGGAATGTAACAAACAGAGGCTTTGTGTGATCAGAGTCTCTCAAGGAAGGGCCAGCACTCAAGATTGTAATCACCCTGTATGGCCCGGACTCAGCCTGGGTGGCTGGGCCAGAAGCTCATACTTCTCACCATTCCTCAGCACCCGCCAAACTTGGAGGAAACAGGAGGTCCTGATTAGGGAAATAGTGAATGAATTGAGAATCCAGGAAGATAGCTGGCCTTTGGCCACAGATGGCCAGCATGATAGACCCTTTTGAGCAACTCCCAGAGCTTTCTGCCCCCTTTCAAAATGTCTACATGTCTTGTGCTCCTGCACAAATTCAGAATTGGGTGAGCACCATGGGGAGAGGAAGGGAAGAGGAATTACTCCTTGGCTCATTGTACCTGGGGGAGAGAAGGCCCCAAAGTTCACCAAGTGTAGAGCTCTTGGCACAGGGCATGTCGTGCATTGTGCTATGAGAATTGCCCAATTGTACAGAGGAAAGAGCTCAACTTGGCTGTCCTCGTCTCTGGTCTCCTTTCTTGTCTGGGGTTGCCTGGAGAAGCTGAGAGCTTGGCGAGGGAGGTACAGCACTCCTTTGAGAAGTCACAGGCCACCCACCACTGGATCTGTGGACATTATCAGGCCCTTAGGAAACTGGAAAAACAAAATGCTTTGCCTTGGAATTTTGCTGTCATAAACTAGCTTTTTTCCCCCTTCTATTAAGGCTAATGAGGTCTAGGTAAAAATAAACTGTATCTTCATTTCATCAAAGGTAGACCGTCTTCTTTTAATTTCTTAAAATAATCTTAACACCAAACGTAGGGCTCGAACTCAGGACCCCAAGATCAAGAACTGTACATGCTTCACCAACTAAGCCAGCCAGGTGCCACAAGCAGATTTTCTACTGACAGATGGAAGCAATTCTCAATGCTGGACTCCGGCGCCGCCTCCTTTTTCTTTTCCGTATCATCTTCTAGAGCAGAACCATAACTGAGCACGAGAAGTATGGTCATACTTTATCAAAAGTATTCTTGCTCTTGTTCATCGATCACTCAATATAGAATTTGAATGTTGTCTGGACTCCTGTGGATTTAAGATCAGTGAATCAGTGTTCTAGATTTCTCAGTGAATTCCAAATGTATAATCTAACTATATAATGGAAGACAAAAAAGTTGTGATTTAGGTTTGGAAATGAAGTGGTGGGGAGAAACTCCAGCAGCAGAGCAGCACTTGCTTAGCACTTTCTGGTTGAGAGGAACCTGGATCTTTCTGGAACTTCTCTGTTCTTTACCCCACCTTGTTCTATTTTTCTTTCTTTTAATTGAGATATAACTGACATATAACATTAGTTGCAGGTATACAGCATAACGACTTGGTATTTGTATGTATTGCTAAAATGATCACCACAATAAACCTGGTTAACATCCATTACCATACCTAGCTATGATTTTTTTTCTTTTTTTCTTTTGATGAGAATTCTTAAGATCTCTTAGCAATTTTCAAATATACAATAGAAAGGCATCTGGGTGGCTCAGTCGGTTAAGCATCTGTCTCTTGATCTCAGCTCAGGTCTTGATCTCAGGGTTATGACTTCAAAGTCTCGAGTTGGGCTCCATGCTGGGCATGGACCTACCTAAATAAAATATGTAAATAAATAAAACGAAAACATCCTCATTTAAATATATGTGTGTGGGGGTATACATGCACACACACACAAGACTATTTTTTAAGTAAATTCTACACCCAACATGGGCTTGAAATCAGGACCCTGAGATCAAGAATCACATGCTCCACTAACTGAACCAGCCAGGTACCCCTACAATAGAACACTATTAACTATAATCTACATGCTGTACATTACAACCCCAGGACTTATTTATTTTATAACTGAAAGTCTGTACCTTTTGACCACTTTCATTCATCTTGCCCACCTGTACCCCCTGCCTCTGGCAACCACCAATCTGTTCTCTAGGAGTTCAAGTTTTGGGGGGATTTTTGTTTTTGTTTTGGATTCCACATGTAAGTGAGATCATACACTTTCTTTGTCTGACTTATGTCACTTAGCATAATGCCCTCAGGTCCATCCATGTTGTCCTAGATAGCAAGATTTCATTCTTTCTTATGGCTAAATAATATTCGATATGTATTATATATATATGCACACACATATACTCCATTTTATATGTACATAATAGGTTGTTTCCATATCTTGGCTAGTGAAAATAATGCTGCAATGAACATGGGGAGTGCTAATATTTTTTCAAGTTAGTGTTTTCATTTTCTTTGGATGAATACCCAGAAGTGGAATTGCTGGATCATTCTAGTATTCTAGTATTAGTTTTTTAGAAACCTCCACCCTGTTTTCCATAGTGGCTGCACCAATTTACATTCCTGCCAACAGTGCACATGGGCTCCCTTTTCTCTACGTTCTTGCCAACATTTGTTATTTCTTGTCTTTTTTTTAATAGCCATTCTGATACATCATTGTGGTTTTGATTTGCATTTCCCTCATTATTAGTGATGTTGAACACCTTTTCATGTACCTGTTGGTCATCCATACGTCTTTTGAAAAAACATCTATTCAGATCCTCTGCTTATTTTTTAAACAGATTGGGATTCTTTTGCTCTTGAGTTATATGAGTTCTTTGTTGATATTAGCCCCTTATCAGACATGTGATTTGAAAATATTCTCTCTCATTTGGTAGGTAGCCTTTTCATTGTGTTGAGGGCTTTCTCTGCTGTAGTGTAGCTTTTTAGTTTTATGTTTTTCCAGTTGTTTATTTTTGCTTTTGTAGCTTTTGCTTTTGGTGTCAGATCCAAAAAGTATTCTCCAAGACTGATGTCAAGGAGCTTAATGCCTATGTTCTCTTCTGAAAGTTTTATGGCTTCATGTGTTACATACAAGTCTAATCCATTTTGAGTTAAATTTTGTATAATGTGTAAGACAGTGGTCCAATTTAATTCTTTTGCATGCAGCTGTCCAGTTTTCCCAGCACCATTTATTGAAAAGACTGACCTGTCCCTATTGTATATTCTTGGCTCTTTTGTTATAAATAAGCATATATACATGGGTTTGTTTCTGGGATCTCTGTTCTGTTCTATTGAGCTAGCTTTCTGTTTTTATGCCCAAACTATACTGTTTCAGTTACTATAGCTTTGTAGTAGAGTCACCAGGGAACATGATGCCACTAGTTTTTTTATTTCTCAAGATTGCCTTGGCTATTCAGGGTCTTTTGTATATTTTAGGACTGTTCTATTTCTGTAAAAAAAAAAAAATGCCATTAGAATTTTGATAGAAATTGCATTAACTCTATAGATTGCTTTGGGTTGTATGGAAATTTTAACAATACTGATTCTTCCAATCCATGAGCATGGGATATCTTTATATTTATTTCTGTCTTCAATTTATCTCATCAGTGTCTTATAGTTTTCAGTGCACTGGTCTTTTACCTCTTGGGTTAAATTAATTCCTAGCAATTCTTTTTTGAAGCAATATGAATGGGATCGCTTTCTTTTTTTTCTCTTGTTTTCTTGATCACTCCTATATAATCCTTGCATTTTATATTGTGTGGATAGAGACCCATTTGGCCAGAACCAGAATCACCTGGTTTCTTTATTTTATTGGCCCTTTTCGGTTTATATGTTGTTCCAAGTGTGTGTTGCTACCCAGATGGCTTTCCTAGTCACAGAGCAATCATTGTCAGGAAGAGCATGTAAGTTTTAATTACACTGAAATATGGAATAATGTCTGGTTGGATAATACTCAATAAATCTCTACTATGAGTTTATTTGTTTGGCACTTAGCTTTCTGGGGGGGAGGACTCATCGGATAAGTAATACCATTTAAAATGTGTTGGGGGCATTTAAAACCATTCCTGCCCTTAGCATCTTCCAGACCAGGCCTTGACCTCCATGATTTATCATAGACAAGCTGGGAGTTTCAACTGATAACTTATTGTGACAGGAACACATTAGGCAGAAAAAAAGCCTTGACCAGCTGGAGGTAAAGGTTCCCATGTCCATTGTGAGGGTGCTCAACTAGTTAGATTTTTTTTTAGTGCTTGCATGAAATATCACCTTTATGGCCCACACACCTATGTCCACAACAGTGGATCTTCAAATCAACCCAAATGTATTCAGGTATTTGTAAAGTACCTCAAATTTACATGTCTGCTAGAATGGCTTCTGCCAAAAGTCAAGATAAGGCAAGGGATATTTTTGAGGGATAGTTTAATGCAATAGGCTATTTTCAAATATTTCAAAAATGTGTTGGAAATGAAACACTTGCTCATGATAAGGTGGCCTAGGCCATTACTCGATAAGAGTATATTTGATTAGTTTGCAAAAAAACTTTCAAAATAATTGGCTCAAAGGAGATCTGAAGTTAATAAAAGGTGTTCTGAGTGGCAACCAGGTTGAGAGTCCCAATCTGAAAGACAGGCTGACTTTATGAGCCCTCAAGTCTCAACCCTGTATTAAGCATCTGGATCCCCAGAAAGCTATGTTCTTGGATCACATCTCCCAGAGAATCACCTTTACAGATTGAGGCTTTGAAAGAGCTTCAGATATTTCACTTCAGTTTAGTAGCAAAAAAAAATTTGTCAAGTTTCATGAACTGATTGTTAGGCTTCCTCCTTGTAGATAGGAAGAACTCTATGACCTACTGGGATTTCCCTTAGATTTGAGACTGCTAGCATCCAAGACTAAGATTTGAGCTTTGATAACTATTATCTTTCTTTTGCCAAAGATTCCTGGTATGATTATTCCCCTTTAAATTTGCTGTTTGCTTTTTTCTCCTCTCCTGCTGCCCCCACCCCACCCCTGTGTTTAGAGTTTATAATTACAGTTTGGGGTTTTATTTCACCTAAGCCCTTATCCTAAGCAGTCTTAAATCCTTTCAAGAAGTAGGTGAAATAGCCTGATACCACTTTGACCTCAGGCTCCATCCGAAGTCAGGCTACGATACTGATCTGTCTATTCCAGTGTTCAAAGTGACCTTACCTCTGAGACTTCATGCTGTCCATCATGTATATAGAATTAATGTGTAGAAGGTACGTGAATGGAAATGGAAGCATTTGGAAACCACTTCTCCTGCTTTAAACCAAAAACATCTAAAACAACATGACCTCCTGTATGCACCAAATGGCCTGGAGGACCTTCCACGATGGGCCCACACACAGGAGAGCCTTGGATTTGGTCACCAGAACTACCACCAGGGTACAACAGGCCTCACCTCATTTTGCCATTCTGCTGCTTTGACTCACTTCCTGACCCAGACTTCTGTGCAGAAAGGAATCCCTTATTTCTGGTGGCTTCCGGGCCACTCTCCCTGCTTGACTGTTTAAAGATGTGATGCTTTGTGATTTGTCGCATCTTGGGGCATCTCTGAGGCCCTCCTTGTGACCACCCTGCTCGCAGCTGCCCACTTCCTTTCCCCTCCAGCAGCTGTCCTGGTTTCCTGCTGGCATCCTCACTGTACACAGCCAGACAGGCAGTCTCCTTGCAGAGAGCAGCCATCCTTTCAGTGTTGTAGGCTGGCTGCATGCCAGGACATGGGACAGATACAAGAGAACAAGCTTGGGAACCAAATGTTGGCAGGGGGACGGAATCAACACAAAGCCCTCTGCTAGTGATCATCAAGGAAGGACGATAAGAGCATCTTCTCCCTCAGTCCATGACCTTTTACTACTCAGTCTCTAAGTGCTTTGACCTCAGGGACCCTTCACATGGCCGCGTCCTTTACCAGCATGGGTTGTCTTCAAGGGCCTGTTGTTTGCAGACTTCAAAATATCTCTACCAGCCCTGAAAGCCTGGATATTCCAAAAACAGTGATTGTGGAACTAAGCAGAGATGCTGAGGACACTGCACATGGTGGGAAATGTGTGCTAATAAACTTCAGAGTGAGGCTTGTGGAAGGGAGAAGAAAGGTGACAGCTTCAGGCTTCTTGGCCCATCTGTCAGGAAGGACTGAGAGCCATGACATTTCTTCCCTTCCAAAACTGGCACAAGGAGAGTTTTGGAGAGGATATGACAAGCTGTTTCATGGACCTGGGCTGGGACACATGTGCCACATGTGTGGGGGATGGACAGAGTGTTTGGGTAGTGTTTGTTTGAAGAAGACAGGAATGAGGAGCGGAACAGGCAATGGTGAGACACGTATCATGGCCATTTGTCATTGTGTTTGGCTATCTAATATATGAACTACCCTTCTGCGTTTGAGAAATTTCCTTCATAAAGGCTGCCCCTTTACTGGCCTTCCTTGCAGCTAGAGTTGGGGCATGTGACCTGGGGCAGTTCCCTCAGATGCCTCAACCCAGCCTTTGAACAGAAAGCCACAGGAGCGGGAGAGGCACCATTTGGTGGTAGCAGTGTAACAGCAGCCAACACGCAGCTCTCTCTGCAGCATGGGGGAGGAGGTCCTCACTGATCGAGGCGTAGCCTCCTATGGGTTCAGTGTTTTTAAAGGGTTTGTAAGCTACTTTGTATCCTTTGAAAACTGTTCCTTTTCTGCTTGCTTTCTGTTGCTTGCAAAGTGAGGGTTCCAGTGAGGGGACACCAGAGCCCGCCTCTCAGCTCTCTACATATCCAACAGTTTGATCAAATTCAGATTTACAACATCAGCCCTGAGAGCTATGCAGCCTGGTCTGTTCATGGAAGGAAACTAAGTGAAGCAAGTGGCAGCACTTTTCAGAGTTCAACCCAGGGGGAGCTTGGGAAGCTTTAGGGAGGGACAGGTTCATAACTGTCAGATTCAGGAGGTTGAGGGTGAGGAATTTACCCTCAGAAGGCCTGGACTGGTTGAGTGGGCCAACCCTGGGTTAATAGAGGAAAGCAGACTGCTTTTCTAGATGAGGAAAACAATATGTTGAAACTGCTCATATTGACCATCCCAGTAGAGAGAGACAAGAGTCTATTAAAGGACGTATTCTCTTTTTCCCTATGCTTTGGAGGCTAAAATAGGTAAGCGGAGTCTTGCACAAAAAAACAGAAGTCATGCAATCCCCCATTGAGAGAATCTACCCAGTTTCCCTTCAATCTAGAGCTGCTGTGCACACACACTTTGGGACCTCAACAAATAGTGCCAGATGCTCTGAAGGAGGCAAATTCATCCGGCATTTCTCCAAAGGTGGTATATTCCAGTTGGGGGTTAAAAGTCAGAAAAATTCTCTGGAATAGTAGGGGGCAAAGGAGGCCGTGTTTTATTTGAATTGGAAATTGGCTCAAATTATGCCAAAATGTGCAGGTTGGGCTATGTTTTGGAGTTCGGTTTGAGGGTAGAATTAGACATTTGGTTACCCAATAGCTTGAATCAATACGAGAGCAAATTGTTGGCCTTCCAGTGTTTAGAACAGTGGCCCAGGCATTAGGGAGACTTATGGCTTTTGTAGGGTGGACAGATGAATTCATTCACGCCTTCATCCATTTATCTACTCCCTAAACAAATACTAAGTATTTTATGTGCCAGTCACCAGGCCTGGGTCTTTGCCACTGTGGTGATTCAGATAATTCTGTTACTCAACCAACACAATAACCCTGAGATAGATGCATTGGCTACCCTCATTTTACAGATAAGGAAAATGAAGCAACTTATCCAAATGGGTATCAAGAGGCTGGTGCTGGTGCTGTCCCAGCATGTTGGTGGGAAATCTCTGCCGCACACAGGGGAGTATGACTAATGGAAAAGACAGACCCTCCTACATACTTCCTTGGCAGTCAGTAAGGATTTTGGTTGGTTTTTGTGTCCCTAAAAAGTCACATAAAGTTTGCAGGCACTCCTGAACAGGCAGTCTGGAAAGTAAGAGAGATGTGCGGCTGTGTGGAGTTTATAGATTGATTAATTTTTGCCAAACAATAGGAATATACCTGCTCATAAGGATTTGTCCACCTAGCTTCCAGTCTATCTGAACACCTTTTCCCTTCTCTACATAGATGAAAACACATAAATGGAACGCTCCTAATGTTCTTATTGAAATCAATGATGATATGAAACAGCAGATGTATATGAGAATTGTCTTACCCAATAAAGAGCTCCAAAAATATTTTGCCTTCATTTAAAATAGATATTATGTGCTGGTGGGATTTATTTCTAAGCCAAATATCCTGAAGTTGTCCATCTTCAACTTCCTTGCTCCTGGACAATGTTGACCTCTGGGCTACTTTGGCTCTTTATATTTACCTGAAATCATATGTGTTGCAGTAGCTTCTATTATAGTTTGGCTGTATTGCCTCCAACGATAGGAAGTGGTGTTCTTATAGAAACTAGTATAAGTTATGGCCCTAGGACCAGCAGAATCCACTCCTGTTTTTTCCATACACTTCTTCCTGTAAGAGAGAAAGGAATGGGAACCCCATATGGTATTCACAGCCTTGGGGATATTACGATTTCCTCCCAGAAAAGTAGCCTCAATGATTAAGCACTTTTGTCCATTTTATTTTACTTCCTATCAGATTACCTGCCACTTAGCAATACAAATCAATAGATTTAGGATGAGAACTATATTAATAATTTGATTTATATGTATGTGTCTGTGTGTGTATAGATATATATGTGTGTGTATATATATGTATAGATATATATGTGTGTGTATATATACACACACATACACACACACACACACACATATATATATATATAATATGCTTTTCTTTTTGCTGCTAATTGAATTCATAAAGTTTTTCTTCTGTCTTTTCTCTCTCTGCTAGTTTGGAATTTATAGATCTCTTTCCATTCTTACAATATTGTTTAGTTTGGTTTTAAGTTTTTATTTTAATTCCAGTGTAATTAACATAAAGGGTAATATTATCTTTAGGTGTACAATATAGTGATTCAACACCTCCATACAATACCTGGTGCTCATTACAAGTGCACTCCTTCATCCCCATCACCTGTTTTTCCCCCTTCTCCCCATCTACCTCCCCTCTGGTAATCATCAGATTGTTTTCTATAATTAAGACTATGTTTGTTGGTTTGCCTCTCTCTTTTTTTCCCTATGCACGTTTGTTTTGTTAAATTCCACATATGAGTGAAATCCTTTCTCAGATTTACTTTGCTTAGCATGACTCTCTAGCGCCATCCATCTTGTTGCAAATGTCAAGATTGCATTCTTTTTATGGTTGAGTGATATTTGTGTGTGTGTGTGTCTTTTTTTTTTTTAATATTTATTTATTCATGAGAGACGAGAGAAAGGCAGAGACATAGGCAGAGAGAGAAGCAGGCCCCATGCAGGGAGCCCAATGCAGGACTTGATCCCGAGACTCTAGGATCATGCCCTGGGCCAAAGGCAGATGTTCATCAACCGCTGAGCCACGCAGGCATCCCTATGGTATTTCTATTTTTAACTTTCTGAGGAATCTGTACTGTTTTTCATGGTGGTTACATCAATTTACATTCCCACCAAAAGTGCATGAAGGCTCCTTTTTCTCCACACCCTTGCCCATACTTGTTGTTCTTTATTGTCTTGATTTTAGCCATTCTAACCGGTATTGGGTTATATCTCATTGTGGTTTTGATTTGAATTTCTCTGATGATGAGTGATGTTGAGCATCTTTTCATGTATCTGGTGGCCATCTGGATGTATTCTTTGAAAAAAATGTCTATTCATATCGTCTGCCCATTTTTTAATCAGATTGGGTTTTTTGGTGTTGAGTTGTAGGACTTCTTTATATATTTTGGATATTAACCCCTTATTGAATATGTCATTTGTAAATATTTTCTCCCATTCAATAGGTTGCCTTTTTGTTTTCTTGATGGTTTCTTTTGCTATGCAAAAGCTTTTTATTTTATTTTATTTTATTTTATTTTTTTTTAAAGCTTTTTATTTTGATGTAGCCCCAACAGTTTATTTTTGCTTTTGTTTCCCTTGTCTCAGTAGATGTATCTAGATAAATGTTGATATGGCTGATTCAGAAAAATTTCTGCTTATCTTCTCTTCTAGGATTTTTATGGTTTCAGGTCTCACATATAGGTCTAAATCCATTTTGAGTTTATTTTTGTGTATAAGAAAATAGTCCAGGGCAGCCCTGGTGGTGCAGTGGTTTGGTGTTGCCTGCAGCCGGGGATGTGATCCTGGAGACCTGGGATCAAGTCCCACGTTGGGCTCCCTGCATGGAGCCTGCTTCTCCCTCTGCCTGTGTCTCTCATGAATAAGTAAATAAAATCTTTAAAAAAAGAAAGAAAATAGTCCAGATTCATTCTTTTATGGGTAACTGTCCAGTTTTCCCAGCATCATGTCTTTTCCCTATTGTATATTATTGACTTCTTTGTCATGGATTAATTGATCATATAAATGTGGGTTTATTTCTAGGGTCTCTATTCTGTTCCATTGATCTATTTTGTGCCAGTATCATATTATTTTGATTACTACAGCTTTGTAGTATATCTTAAAATCTAGAATTGTGATATATCCAGCTTTGTTCTTCTTTCTCAGGATTGCTTTAGCTATTCAGGATCTTCTGTGGTTCCATTCAAATTTTAAGGTTATTCTAATTTTATGAAAAATGCTATTGGTATTTTGATAGCATTGCATAGAATCTGATGATAGCTTTAGATAATATGGACATTTTGACAATATTTATTCTTCCAATCCATGAGCATGGAATAGCTTTCCATTTGTTTGTCACCTTCAATTTCTTTATTTTTATTTTTATTTTTTTTAAGATTTTATTTATTTATGGGGGGGGGGGGTGGGCAAAGATACAGGCAGAGGGAGAAGCAGGCTCCATGTAGGGAGCCCGACATGGGACTCCATCCCCCGTCTCCAGGATCAGGCCCTGGGCTGAAGGCAGGGCTAAACCACTGAGCCACCCGGCTTGCCCCCCAGCCACCCTTTTTTTTTTTTTTTTTTTTTTTTAAATTCATGAGAGACACAGAGAAAGGGGCAGCAAAGACATAGGCAGAGGGAGAAGCAGCCTCCCCACTGGGAGCCCAGTGTGAGACTCCATTGCAGGACTGTGGGACTTGATCCCGGGACTCCAGGATTACACCCTGAGCCAGCTAGGTGTCCCTCATCTTCAATTTCTTTCATCAGTGTATTATAGTTTTCAGAGTACAGGTCTTTCACCTCTTTGATTAAGTTTATTCCTAGATATTTTATTTTTAGTATAACTGTAAATGGTGGGGTTTTTTTCTTTTCTTTTCTTTCTGTGACTTCATTTTTGCTGTATTGAAATGCTACCAACTTCTGGGCATTAATTTTGTATCCTGTCACTTTACTGATTTGTTTCTAGTAGTTTTCGGTGAGTCTTTAGAATTTTCTACATATAGTAGATCATCTGCAAATAGTGACAATTTAACTTCTTTACCATGGATGCCTCTTACTTCTTTTTCTTGTCTGATTACTCTGGCTAGGACTACCAGTACTATGTTGACTAAGCAGTGAGAACTGACATCCCTGTCTTGTTCCTAACCCTAAAGGAGAGAAAATTCTATTTTTCACCATTGAATATATTGTTAGCTGTATGGTCTATTTATGGTCTTATTATGTAGAAGTATGTTTCTCCTAACCCCATTTTGTTGAGTGATTTTAGCATAAATGGATGTTGTACTTTATCAAATGCTTTTTCTGCATCAATATTGAGGTGATCATATGGTTTTTATCCTTCATTTTGTTACTATAGTGTATGACATTGATTTGCAAATATTGAACCATACTTACATTCCCGGAATAAATCCTACCTGAGTGTGGTAAATTATTTTTTAATGTACTTTTGTATGCAATTTGATAATATTTTGTTGAGGATTTTTGCATATATGTTCATCAGGGGTATTAGTCTATAGTTTTCTCTTTTTGAAGTGCTTTTGTCTGTTGTTATCAGGATAATGCTGGCCTTCTAGAATGTATTCGGTAGCTATCCTTCCTCTTCTATTGTTTGGAATCATTTAAGGAGAATACATATTAACTCTTCTTTAAATGTCTGGTAGAGGGCCACCTGGGTGGTTCTGTTGGTTAAGCCTTTGCCTTCATTCAGCTCAGGTCATGATCTCAGGGTCCTAGGATCAAGCCTCATGTTAGGCTCCCTGCTCAGCAGGGAGTCTGCTTCTCCTTCTCACTCTGCCCTCCCCCTGCTCATGTTCACTCATCCTCTGTTTCTCTCTCAAATAAGTAAAATCTCCAAAAATATAAAAAAATAAATGTCTGGGAGAATTTATTCATGAGTCCATCTGGTGCTGAACTTTTATTGGTAGATTTTTAATTATTGATTCAATTTTGTTACTTGTTATCAGCCTATTCAGACTTTCTATTTCTTCCTGGTTCAGTTTTAGAAGACTGTTTCTAGGAATTTATCCATTTCTTCTAGGTTGTCCAGTTTGTTGGCATTTACATTTTCATAGTATTCTTATAATCCTTTGTATTTCTCTGGTGTCAGTTGGTACTTCTCTCATTTCTGATTTTGTGTCCTTTCTCTTTTTTTTCTTAATTAGTCTGGCTAAAGGTTTGTAAATTTTATCTTTCCAAAGAACCAGTTCTTGGTTTCATATTGGGTTTTTTTTTTTAATTGTTTTTAAATCTCTACATCATTGATTTTTGCTCTGATCTTTGTTTCCTTTCTTCTAGTAAAAACAAGATTTAACTTAAAACATGTAGGAGCACCTGGGTGGCTCAGTGGTTGAGTATCTGCCTTTGGCTCAGGTCGTAACCCAGGGTCCTGGGATCAAGTCCTGCATTGGGCTCCCCACAGGGAGCCTGCTTCTCTCTCTGCCTATGTCTCTGCCTCTCTCTGTCTCTCATGAATAAATAAATAAAATGTTTAAAAATAAAAAATTTTAAAAGTAAATAAAAGTGTATGTGGAAATTAAAATTTCTGTGTATTTCGGGACACCTGGGTGGCTCACTGGTTGAGCATCTGCCTTTAGCTCAGGGCATGATTCCAGGTCTGGGGATCACATCAGGCTCCCTATGAGGAGCCTGGTTCTCCCTCTGCTTATGTCTCTGCCTCTTTCTTTGTGTCTCTCATGAATAAATAAAATCTTTTAAAAAGATTTTAAAAAAATAAAACTTGTATATAATTCTATAAATAGTTCTACATATTTCCTATAAAATTAATATTCTACATATCCTGGTTGCAACATTCTAGATGATCAGAACTGAACTCTTTTTTTCTGGCCCTCTCTTGCTGATGTCCTATGCAGTCAACTAGACTATGCATCTCTCTAGTTGACATTCATGAAGGGATGTGTGTCTACTGATGTGTAGGTCCATGGTGAAGGGCTATACAGGCTGTACACTGCACAACAGGGGCCCCTTCACAACGAGGTTATACTGTGAACAGCTGGCCCTGATGTTATGCAGCTTGGAAGACCTGGGATGTAGGCACCGATTGAGAATGGCAGCTAAACAAGGCATGGTCAGAGGACCAGAGTACTCTGCCCTGGAATCACTAGAGTACTTATTGAATGCAGTTTCTACAGCCTAAAGGTGGAGAGATAGGAGAGCTGGAATGTCTATATTAAACTAAGCATTACAGTTAATTCTTGAGTGTTTTGGTGAAATATTAGGTGAAGTTACTATCTGCTATTTCTCCTCTGCCCCTAAAGAAAACTCCAAATGAGAGAGGCTTGACTTTCTGCTCTGGAGAGCAGTTCTGTCCTGGCCTGTCCCAGCATCTGGTCAACCTACTGCAGCCATTGGAAGTTCTTGGTTAAACCAGGGAAGTAGGGCAGCCCGGGTGGTTCAGCAGTTTAGCACCTGCCTTCGGCCCAGGGCATGATCCTGGAGACCCAGGATCGAGTCCCATGTCGGGCTCCCTGCATGGAGCCTGCTTCTCCCTCTGCCTGTGCCTCTGCCTCTGTGTGTGTGTGTGTGTGTCTCATGAATAAATAAATAAAATATTTTTAAAAACCAGGGAAGTATAAAGCCCTTGTCAAAGAGGTGTATCGGGAGCCCTGGAGAACAGGATTTCAAGACCTGGACCCCAGTTTCAGTTCTGCCACTAACTAGCTACGTGCACTAGTTAAATTAATAAAATTTTTCTGCACAAGTTTTCATGTGTGTTTGATGAGAGCATTAAGTCAGAATGTATCTTCTGGACCTTGACCTAAAGCATGTCTTTTTTTTTTCCTAAGTTATGTGGGTGAAAAAAAGCACATGCTATGGAGCCACAATTCAGAAAGTATCTCTAAACCTCCAAAAACCTCAATTTCAGAGTGTTCTGATTTTTGGAATTTTAGAACAAGAGATTGTGGACTGATACCAATGCCAATTTTCATGTCTTAGCTGAAGCTTGTACTTTGGTCCAATATACATCTTTGATGTTAGAGGACAGAGCACAGACGAGGAATCCAGGGGTCCAAAGGGCCACAGCACCCTAAGTGAAGAGAAAAAGTGCTGAGATGTCAATTCATAAGCCTGGCCCTTCACTAATTAACTGTAACCTGGGCCAATTAATTAACCTTTCTGCGCCTTACTTCCCCCACCTGTAAGTCATAAAGAGGTTGTGAGTTGGAAATAATTTATTAGGTTTTCCTTTAGAACACCACTTGGCCTGGATAGATATCAGTTTGCATTATTCTAGGAACTGTTAACTTACCGGTTCTCCTTGCTTGTTTCTATTTGGAGATGGGGCTGGTGAAATGAGGTATAAACCATGAGAGGGTGTGACTTGGCAAAGGACACTGTCAGAGTTTTCACTCTGGTGCACGCGGCAGGACCAGTGTTCAGTAGCTCCCACCTCCCCCCTATTTCCATGCACTCACCTTTCCACCCATAAACCCAGGAAAATCATTCATTTTACCCACCGACAAAGATGATGTAAATAAAGGCAGATTGAATTTTTCAGGAAAGGAGTTCTTATCATTTACCTGAAAGATAAGCTTATTTTTGCCACTAATTTTAGCCTAGATGGGCTGCTAAGAAATGTTAAGAAAGCAGGAACCCAACGGGACTTCCCTTTGTACTTTAAACTGTGTCTGTGTCTGTCTGTTTGGCCAGTGAAGCCAGATGAAACAATTTCAAAATGAAAACAGAAGCATTCAGTTTCCACGAACTCACTCAGTCACCTTCTTCACAGCCCAGGAAATTTTGCTTATGATTTTGAAAGATTGTGGGCCAGAAGTTTGCCCCTCCTCCTGATTGTAGAGTTCTGTCTGGATTGTGACCTGCTGCAGCCTCTGAAGTAAACCACTGATTCTAAAGTCCCGGCTGCTGAAGCAGAGTAGCTCCACTCGAAGCTGAGCTCAGGGTGGAACCTACAAGCTAAAGCCAAGTGGCACATCAAACACTGGACGGTGCTCAGTTAGAGGGTGTTTCTCTCCCATCTCATACTATGTGACGAAAGTGTTTTCCCTTTCCCTTCCAAATATGCAGTTGAGGAGTTAGGTTATTTGTAACCACCCTAGTGTCAGATGTCCATGCATACATGCGCACCACAATTGAAAGCCATCTCCACCCCGTCAACCTTAGATGGAATCTTTCAAATTTCTCATGGAAAGCATTATTTAGGGAATGCATGCTTTTCTATCAGAGGAATAAAGATTGCTATAGAAAGGGAAGACTGAACTGGAGGTTTCTTTTTAGTAGTAAATTCCCAAGAATTTGCTTACCTTCTCGCCACTGCCACACAGGACAAGACTTCTAAAAGGGTAAAACAATCTTTCTGTGGTTTCAGATCAGCTGTTTTTAACCCCCCTTCACTAACTAACTTAATCAGATTTTCCTTAAAAAGAATTGCTCTGGGCTCAAAATTTGTATGCCAAGTTTCAGCCTTGGAGCATTTTTTTCCCCTGTGAAATGATTAACCTCTAAGAAAACTAATAGCTCCTTAATTATACCAATGCTACCAGGAAAAGCCATAATAGTCTTTGATCCCCTTTTCCGTTTGTCACTTTCTTGGATTTTATTTACATTTATTTTAACCAAGGTCATTAATTCAGAACCTTGGGAACATCCCACCCACACAAAGGCACAGTCGCAATGTAGGTAAAGAATCATTCAGTGATTCTAAAATACTCTATAAATAAATTACAAACTTGTAAGTAACTCCATTTATCCATCACTGAAAGATATTTCCTAATGAAGTGGCAAACCACCAAGTTACCATGTTTTAGGACACTTGGGCAAAGTAGGAGTGAAAAAAAATCAGTAACTGATTTTGAAAATGAGTATTTGATTTTTAAAAAAAAAATCTTGAATGGCCACAGCTAAACAATCTGCTAATGAAATTGTTCTAAACAATTGCATGCCCCTGGGTATGCCGATTAGCTTAGATCTCTATCTTGAAGGTAACTTCCAGTTCTAACAGGCGACCATGGGGAGCTATGGTATTCTTTTATATCTTTCCAACTCTAAGACTGTGTTGTATAAATTCTGAAGAAGAAAAAGAAAGAAATCTGTGTAATCCTACTCCTGCCATTAAACCCTTCAAGAAAGGTAAGGCTTTGCCTTGCTTTGTGAATCTTGACGGCAGTACCATCATAATGTATTTTTGCCAAAAATGTTGAATCTGAATCTTACCAAACCTTAAAATTGAATCTTAGCTTAAAGGAAATATGGAAAACCAGGGAAGGAGACAAAAACCATATTTGGGGGGTGTCTGGGTGTCTCAGTCCATTAAGTGCTGGACTCTTGATTTTGGCTTAGGTCGTGATCTCACAGTTGTAACATTGAACCCCATGTCAGGCTTGTGCTGGGCATGGAGCAAGCCTGTTTTAGATTCTCTCTCCTCCTCTGCTTCTGCTCTGCACCCCCCCACCCCTGACCATGTGTTTGCGCAGACACACTGTGGGTACACCTTCTCTCTCTCCAAAAAAATAAACATCACCATTTGGAAGCAGGTAGACAAATCCAGAATGTGGACAGTCTATTTAAATACTGACCTGGTCAGTATTTAGACCAAATCAGTCTGCAGAATTTGGGGGGGGGGGATTAAAATTCAAACTGACTATAGAATAACACTTGATGCAATTGGGGAAATTTGAATACGAACTAGGTTTTAAAATATAATGGTAAAATGCCATGATGTCTGAAATTTGTTTTAAACCACTTCAAAATGCAAGCGGCTATGGCAAAATAATACCAGTTTAATCTAAATAGGACATACGGGATTCACACTACTACTTTTGTAAGTGAAAAAAATTTTTTTTAAGATTTTACTTATTTATTCATGAGAGGCACACAGAGAGGCAGAGACACAGGCAGAGGGAGAAGCAGGCTCCACACAGGGAGCCCAATGCAGGACTCGATCCCAGGACTCCAGGATCATGCCCTGGGCTGAAGGCAGAAGCTCAACTGCTAAGCCACCCAGACATCCCTGGAAAAATTTTATAATAAGAAAATCACATGAAAGAAAATTTTAAGACCTTCAGAGACCTGCTTTAATTCCTTTACACTGCTTATAGTCACCATGTGTTTGTACACATAACCTAAATTTCATACTCATTCCTTCTTATTCTCTCTTTGTGTAGGTACAGAACAAATGGCATTATAACTTGTGGTTCTTGAGACAAGAGGTCCATGGGCTTCTGTATTAATCCTTGAGACCCTTTTAGGAAATACATAAGGCCAAAACTCTTTTCATAATAAAAAGTTTATTTGCCTTTTTCACTGTGTTATTTACATTGAAGATACAAAAAAAAAAAAAATTGCTGCTTGATAATGTTAAAATAGATTTCCCAAATAGGGAAGCATATTCAAACATTATCATAATCAGCAGTCTTTTTAAACACGAGAAAACACTTTTTGTACCAATTGTAAAGAGAATAAAACCATATATTTTTTTCTTTTCTCTTCTTTTAAAATAAACATGTAAATCTTAAAAAAAAAAAAAAAAGGCGGGGGGGGGGTGGCTCAGTGGGTGAGCATCTGCCTTTGCCCTGGGTCATGGTCCCAGGGTCCTGGGATTGAGTCCCACATCGGGCTCCTGGAAGGGAGCCTGCTTCCCTCTCTGCCTCTCTCTGTCTCTTTCTCATGAGTAAATAAATAAAATCTTTTTTTAAAAAATAAAATAAACATATATTATTCTAAAAATTACAAAAAGTAAGATAGAAAAGAAATCATAATCAGAATAAATTCTCAAAAAGCTAGCTCACAGACAATGGTAAATAAAGGAAGATTGTGTAATCAATTGGTCTTGCAACTTCTTTTTTTCTAAGAAAAGTTTGAATGATTTGCAAAGGAATTAGTCTAATATTTCAAAGAACATCGGCTGAACTATTGTTTTTCATTTTTTTAAAAATTATTCAATTTAAACTAAAAAAAAGCAGATTATTTCTCCCAATCCCAGTCTTTTCTCTGTATTTGTCAGTTTAGTGTTTTATCTTCGTTTTTCTTAAGATTCCACATATAAGAGATCATACAGTGTTTGTTTTTTTTCTATCTGACTTATTTCATTTAGCAAAATGCCCTGAAGGTTAATCCATTTTGTCACAAATGGTAGAATTTCATTCTTTTTAATGGCTAAATAATATTCTGTTGTTATAGACTTCTTTTTCTTTTTCCATTCCTTCACTTATGGACATTAGGTTGTTTCCTTATCTTGGCTATTGTAAATAATGCTGCAACTAAAATAGGGGTACACGTATCTCTTTGAGTTACTGTTTTGTGGTGGTTGTTCTTGTTTTTGGATAAATACCCAGAGTAGAATTTGCTAGATCATATGCTAGTTCTATTTTTAATAGTTTGAGAAAACCCATACTATTTTTTCTGGTGGCTGCACCAATACATATCCACACAAACAATGTACAAGGGCTCCTTTTTCTCCACATCCTTGCCAGTACTTATGTTTTGGCATTTTAATAATAGCCATGCTAACAGGTGTGAGGATACCTATCATGGTTTTCATTTGCATTTTACTGATGATTGATGATGAGATTCTTTTTACATACCTCTTAGCCATCTGTAATAAATAAATTATATTTTTTATTGGAGAGGAAAATTGCTGGTATGTTAACAGGAATCAAGATACCAAATATACCATTAATTGTAGTCTTCATATGCAGTCAAAAAAAAGAGAGAGCTAATAATTTTATTCAAAGATGTCTTTGACAAAGCAATGAAACTTAACTTTGTAGATCTACTCTTAAGTAGATGTCTTTTATTATTGTGTGATGAAATGGGAAGCACATTTGTTGCACTGAAGTATAATAGTTGTCTCAAGGAAAAGCACTTGTGTTCTTGTTCTGAACTATTTGCTGAACTGGCCACTTTTTCTAGGAAAACAATATTTACTTGAAAAAATAACTGACAGATAAACTGGTTATTTAGACTTGAATATTTGGCAAACATTTTATCAAAAATGAAGTGAATTTGTCAATTCCAGGAAACAATTGATACTTTAGCCAATGACAAACTTTGAGCTTTCAAGTGAAAATACAAATTTTGGAAACTTGTCCCAATACTATAAGTTTAACAGTTTTCCAATACTTAAAAGTCTTTCTAATAAGATTGGTACTGATATTAATGAATGTGACTTTTTAAATATTATAAAGGGTAGTATATCACAATTTAGAAAATTTGCATAATTCAATGAAGTAATATTTTACAAATGATCAGTGTTTTTTAAAATGTTACAAAACCATGCATGGGTAAAATTTTCAAAATGTAAGATAAGCCAATGGATTTTAATGCAACAAAAAAGTTCATTGATAAGGTCTCTAACTCCACATGGCAATTAACTTTTATGAAAATGCCACATCACAAATACTCACTATTATCTGAAAATGTTATTAAAAATATATTTTCTGGGATGCCTGGATGGCTCAGCAGTTGAGCATCTGCCTTTGGCTCAGGTCCTGATCCCAGGATCCGGGATGGAGTCCCTCATCGGGCTCCTTGCAGGGAGCTTGCTTCTCCCTCTGCCAATGTCTTTGTCTCTCTCTCTGTGTCTCTCATGAATAAATAAATAAAATCTTTAAACAAAAATGTATATTTGTCAACATTAGTAAATTTTACCTTGATTATATTTTTACCTAACCTATCTGTATTTCAATTTCACATTTTTCTAGTTTTTTTTTACTGTAGGAAGTTATGTTATCTATTTGAGATATTTCTTCATTTTGTAATATACGTATTTATAGCTATAACTTCAGCTTTGAATGCTGTTAGTTGTACTTTTATTATTACTTTTCTCATTTTTTAATTGATTATTGAATTGGATTTTTTAAGCTCTTGAGTTATAGGAGTTCTTTACATATTTTAGATATTTGCACTGTATCAGATATATGATTTGCAAATATTTTTCCCCATTCTGTAAATTTTTTCATTTTGTTGATTGTTTCTTTCATGCAGAAGCTTTTTAGTTAGATATAGCCCAGCTTGTATATTTTAGATTTTGTTACTTGTGCTTTAGGTGTCTTTTCCAAAAAATCATTGTCAAGACCCTTATCATGGAGCTTTATTCTTGGATTTTCTTCTAGGAGTTCTATGGCTTCAGGTCTTCTTTAAGTCTTTAATCCAGTTCAAAGTAATTTGTGTGGGTGATATAAAATAAGGACATCGTTTCATTCTTTTACACGTGAATATCCAATTTTTCCAGCACCATTTATTGAAGAGCTTGTCTTTTCTCCATTAAGGTTTCTTGTCTCCCTTGTCAAATATTTGTTGACTATACATGAATGGGTTTATTTCTGGGCTCTCAATTCTATTCCACTGATCTTTGTGTTTGTTTTTTTTTTTTTATTTGTTTATTTTAAAGATTTATTTATTTTACAGAATGAGAGAGTATGCATGAGTGGGAGGGAAAGAGGAGGATTAGAATCTTCATAGGAATTGCATTGAATCTACAGATGGCTTTTGGTAATTTTGACATTTTAACAGTATTTTTCAAATCATAATCATGGGATATCTTTCCATTTATTTGTGTCTTCTTCAATTTATTTCATCAACGTCTTGTAGTTTTCAGAGTAGAGATCTTTCACCTCCTTAGTTAAATATTTTCCTAGGGATCCCTGGGTGGTGCAGCGGTTTGGCGCCTGCCTTTGGCCCAGGGCGCAATCCTGGAGACCCGGGATCGAATCCCACATCAGGCTCCCAGCGCATGGAGCCTGCTTCTCCCTCTGCCTGTGTCTCTGCCTCTCTCTCTCTTTCTCTCTGTATGACTATCATAAATAAATAAAATTTAAAAAAAAAACATATTTTCCTAAATATTTTATTGTTTTTGATGCTATTGTAAAAGGGATCATTTCTTTGTATATTTTTTCAGATAACTCAGTGTATATAAATGCTGCTGATATTTGTATGTTAATTTTTTATCCTGTGACTTTACTGAATTTGTTGATTAAATCTAAGAGAAGTTTTTTGCTGGAGACTTTACGGTTTTATATAGATAAAATCATGACATCTGCAAAAAGATGATTTTACTATTTCCTTTCCAATTCTGATACATCTTGTATCATTATCTTGCCTGGCTAGGATTTTCAGGACCATGTTGAATAGTCATGGTGAGAAGGAGCATCCTTGTTTTATTCCTAATATTAGAGGAAAAATTTTCAGACTTTCACCACTGAATATGATATTAGCTGAATTTGCCTTTATTATGTGAGGGTATGTTTCTTCTATACCTCATCTGTTAAGAGTTTTTATCATGGGGCCTTGGTTGGTTAAATGGCACTTCAGCTCAGGTCATGATCTCAGGGTTCTGGGATAGAGCCCTGTGTCCTACTCCCCAGTTAGTGGGGAGTATGCTTTTCCTTCTCCCTCTGCCCCTCCCCCCACCTCATTCTCTTTTTCTCTCTCAAATATATAAATAAAATCGTTTAAAAAACGTTTTATCATGAACAGATGGTGAATTTTGTCAAATGCTTTTCCTGCATCTATTGAAATGATCATATGGATTTTTCCTTTCATCCTACTAATGTAATATGTCACATTGATTTAAGTGTGTTGAATCATCCTTGCATCCCAAGAATAAATCCCATTCAATTATGATGAATGATCCTTTTAATGTGCTTCTGAATTTGGTTTACTAGAATTTTATTGAGAATTATTGCACTTACATTCATCAGGGCTATTGTCCTGTAGGGTTTTTTTGTTTGTTTGTTTGCTTGTTTTCTGGTATTATCCTTTTCTGGCTTTGGTATCAGGGTAATGCTGGCCTCATAAAATGAGTTTGGGAGAGTTCCCTCTTCTTTGACTTTTTTGGAAGAGTTTGAGAAGGATTGACATCAATACTTTAAATGTTTGGTAAAATTCTCCAGTGAAACACCATCTAGTCCTGGGCTTTGCTTCTTTGAGAGAGTTTTGATTACTGATTCAAACTTCTTATTTTTAAAAAAAATTTTTTTTTTTTTATTTTTATTTATGATAGTCACAGAGAGAGAGAGAGGCAGAGACACAGGCAGAGGGAGAAGCAGGCTCCATGCACCGGGAGCCCGACGTGGGATTCGATCCCGGGTCTCCAGGATCGCGCCCTGGGCCAAAGGCAGGCGCCAAACCGCTGTGCCACCCAGGGATCCCCTCAAACTTCTTACTAGTAGTTGGTCTGTTCAGATTTTCTATTTCTTTGTGATTCAGTTTTAATAGTTTCATATTTCTTTAAAAAAAATAGAGTAATCTCTAAAATAAGAGATTAAGATTAATCTCTTTACCCATGCAAAGCGTGAATTTATATCCCTGAGATTAAGAGTCATATGGTCTACTGACTGAACCAGATAGGTACACTGGTAGTTGTATATTTCTAATAATTTTTCCATTTCTTCTAGGTTATCCAGCTTGTTGGCATATAGTTGTTCATAGTAGCCTCTCATTATTCTTTATAGATCTGTGGTATCAGTTATAATGTCTCTTTTTACATTTATAATGTTTTAAATTTAGGCTCACTCTCTTTTCTCCTTTCTTAGTGAAGCTAGAGGTTTGTCCATTTTCTTTATTATTTCAAAGAAAATATTTTTTTTTTAAGATTTTATTTATCTATTTATTCATGAAAGAGAGACACACACACAGAGAGTGAGAGAGGCAGAGACACAGGCAGAGGGAGAAGCAGGCTCCATGCAAGGAGCCCGACGTGGGACCCGATCCCAGGTCTCCAGGATCACACCCTGGGCTGCAGGCAGTGCTAAACCGCTGCGCCACCGGGGCTGCCCTAAAGAAACAATTCTTAATCTATTTTGTTCATATTCTCTATTTCATTCATTTTTGCTCTTAAATTTATTGCTATTTTCCTTCTCTAAATTTGGGCTCAGTTTTTTCTTTTTTCTAGTTTCCTTTCATTAAAAACAATTTTTTTTTATTAAGTAAACTCTACCCCCAACATGGGACTCAAACTCATGACCCTAAGATCAAGAGTCACTTGCTTGAGCCAGCCAGGTGCCCCTTCTAGTTTCTTAAGTTTATTTGAGATCTTTCTTGTTTCTTAATGTGGATATTTACTGATATAAACTTTCCTCATGGAACTGCTTTTGCTGCATCCCAAAAATTTTGGTATGTTTCTTTTTCACTTTCATTTATTGCAAGTTATTTTTCATTTTTTATTTCTTCTCTGATCCATTGGCATTGGTTGTTCAGGAAAGTTATTTAATTTCCATGTATTCTTGAATTTTCCCATTTTTCTCCTGTTTTTGATTTCTAGTTTCATGTTATTGTGGTCTAAGAAGATACTTGATATGATTTTAATTTCTTGAATTTTCTAAGACTTGTTTTATGGCCTAACATACAGTGTATCTGGGATGCCTGGGTGGCTCAGTGGTTGAGCATCTGGCTTCCGCTCAGGTTGTGATCTTGGGGTCTGGGGATCATGTCCCGTATTGGGCTCCCTGTGAGGAGCCTGCTTCTCCCTCTGCCTGTGTCTCTGCCTCTCTCTCTCTCATGAATAAATAAACAAATTATTTAAAAACAACATACAGTTTATCCTAGAAAACGTTCCATATGCCCTTGAGAAGAATTGTTGAATCAAATATTCTGTGTGTGTTGATTAAGTCCATCTGATTTATAGTGTTGTTCAAATCCACTATTTCTTTGATTCTCTGCCTGGATAATCTATCCATTGTTGACAGTGGGGCATTAGGTCTCCAACTAATATCTTATTGCTGTTTATTTCTTTTTTTAGTTCTGGTTAGTTTTTGCTTTGTATATTCAGGTGCTCTGATGTTAGACACATAAATATTGACAGTTATATATAGATATGTTTTTAAAGATTTATTTACTTATTTTTAGAGAGTATGAACAGTGGGGGAGGGGCAGAGGGAGAGAAAAAATCCTCAAGCGGACTCTATACTGAGCACAAAGCCTAACACGGGGCTCAATCCAGGACCCCAAGATCATGACCTGATCATGAGCAGTAGTTGACTGCTCAACTGATTGAGTTACCCAGTTGCCACCAATTATATATTTTTGATGGATTGATCTTTTTAACATTATGTAATGATCTTCTTTTTCTCTTTTTACCATTTTTCACTTATATAGTTGGGTAGAATAGCTGGCTTAGTTTCCTGCCAAAGTGAGGCTATAGGATGGGCTCTGTGGTTGCCTGTATTCTCCGGTCAGTCTTACTAGCTGGTCAAGACTGGATACTAAAATCAGCAGTAGGTAAAGCTATGAACTAGCCTCTCTGTCCTGGCAGGACAGGAAGATGGGCCCCAGGGCCTGACTAGCTCATTGTTTGGGGCTCCAAATCAGGCAAGACTGTACAATGAATTCCCTAACCTGGGTGCTGCAGGTAGGAATTCAGTCACCAAGATCTGAGTTGTCAAGCTCTCTTTTCTCACCAGAGAAAGCATAGGTTCAGGGGGTACCTCTCAACATAGTTCTATGCCAGCAGCAATGCAGTCAGCAAATGTAACCATTCCTATTACCCTCTAATGTCTGTCTTGGTCTCTATAGTGCAGGGAATGCTTCAGCATCACCTCTGTGTTCTAGGATTTCTCAACAATGTCTTGTCCATAAATAGTTGTTAGTTGTTTTTCTTATGAGAGGAAGCAAAGTCAGGAATGACCTATGTACCCATCTTTCTGATGCTACTCCTTCTGGTATTTCTTTTAAAAATTTTATTTACTTATTTAGAGAGAGAATGTGTGTGAGTTGGGGGATGGGCACAGAGAGAAAGAGAATCTTAAGCACACTCTGCGCTGAGCACAGAGTTCAACATGGGTCTCAATCCCGTGACCTTAAGATCATGACCTGAGCCAAAATCAAAAGTTGGACATTAACCAGATGAGCCACCCAGAAGCCCCTCTAATATTTCTTTTAAAGCACGTCTGATAGCAATAAATTCTGTCAGTCTTTGTTTAGATGGAAATACCTTTGTTTTCATATTTGAAAATTTTTTCTGTATACAGAAATTTTTCTTCTTTCATCACTTTAAATATAACATTCCACTGTATTCTGGCCTCCATGATGTTTAATAAGAAATCAACTCTTATTGTAATTTTTTTTGTATCTAATGTATTGTCTTGTTGCCTTCATGATTTTTCATTGTTTTTGTCTTTCAAGTATTGGCTTAAGATGTGTCCATGCTTGGATTTTTTTTTTTTCTTATTCTACTTGGATTTTACTGAACTTCTTATTGTGTAGCTTGTTTTAATCAAATTTGAGAAAAGTGATCAGCCGTTATTATTTTGAATGTTTTTCTCTGCTCTTGTGGTAAGTAGAATAATGCACTCCCACCCCCATTCCCACCCTGCAAATGTCCATGTCCTCATCTATGCAACCTATGAATATGTCACTTTACATGGAAAAGAGTACTTTGCAGATAAATTAAGATCAAAGACCTTGAGTTGGAAAGATTAGTATTAGATTATTTGGATGGGCCCAACCAAATCAGAAGTCCTCAAAAGAACCTTTCCTGACTGAGGTCAATGTTGGAATGAGATGTGACTACAAAGAATGAACAGAGATGCAGTATTGCTGGTTTTAAAGCTAAAAAGGGAGCTATGAGTGAAGAAAGGTAGGAGTCCCATGGAAGCTGGAAAATGAAAAACAAAAATTTCCCCTAGAGCCTTGAGAAAGGAATGCAGCCCTGACAACACTTTGATTTTAGTCCCATGAGACATATGTTAGATTATTAACCTATGTTACTGTCAAATAGGGAGTGAAGGAATGAATATATGTTTTGAGCCACTATGTTTTTGGTAATTTGTTATGACACCAATACTAAACCAATAGGATTCCTTTTTCCTCTCCTTCTGGTACTTCAATTATACATATACATATATTGGTATGCTTAATGATATCACAGATGTCTGAGGCTCTGTTCATGGTGGGTTTTTTTTTTCTTCTGTTCTTCAGATTGGATGATCCCTATTGATCTGTCTTCAGTTTCACTGATCTTTTCTTTAAAAAAAAAAAAAAAAGATTTTATTTATTTAGTCATGAGAGACACACAGAGAAAGGGGCAGAGACATCGGCAGAGGGAGAAGCAGGCTCCCTGAAGGGAGCCCAATGCAGAACTGGATCCCAGGACCCTGGGATCATGCCCTGAGCCAAAGGCAAATGCTCAACCACTGAGCCACCCAGGTGTCCCTTTAGTGATGTTTTCTTCTGTCAGCTAAAATCAATTCTTTGAGCCCCTCTGGTTTTTATTCTAGTCATTGTACTTTTCAATTCAAATATTTCTGCTTGGTTCTTTCTCACTCTCTCTCTCTCTTTTATTTTTTTATTTTTTTTTAAGGTTTTATTTATTTATTCATGATAGACAGAGGCAGAGACACAGGCAGAGGGAGAAACAGGCTCCATGCCCGGGAGCCCGATGTGGGATTTGATCCCGGGTCTCCAGGATCGCGCCCTGGGCCAAAGGCAGGCGCTAAACCGCTGCGCCACCCAGGGATCCCTCTCTCTCTCTTTTAAATTCCATTTCTTTATCAATATTCTCTATTTGGTGAGTCATTATCATACTTTTGTTTAATGCATTAAATATGGATTCCTTTTTTTCTTGGAACATATTTATAGTAGTTGCTTTGAAAGTCTGTTAAATCTAACATCTTTGTATCCCCAAAGGCAGTTTCTATTGAGTTTTTTCTCCCCCTGTGTATGGGTACACTTGACTGTTTCCTTGCTCATCTCATTATTTTAAAAAATATTTTATTTATTTACTCATGAGAGACACACAGAGAGAGGCAGAGGCACAGGCAGAGGGAGGAGAAGCAGGCTCCATGCAGAAGCCCAATGTGGGACTCGATCCCAGAACTCCAGGATCATGTCCTGAGCCAAAGGCAGATGTCCAACCACTGAGCCACCCAGGTTTCCCACCCATCTCATTATTTTTTGCTGACATCTGGGCATTTAGATAATATAGCAATTGTCAGTTCTTATTTTGTGTTCTCTTATTCTCCAACAAGTTTTTTGTTGCTATTTTTTGTTTCTTAGTGACTTGATCAGACAAAATTTGGGAAGTCTATTTTCTCTGCATTGTGTAGTCTCTAATGTATGTCACTGTTCATTTGTCTTCCTTTTTCCTTTTTAAGCTTCCTAGACATCACCCCTGGGTTAGCTTAGCTTAATGGTCAATGATTCGTCAGAGGTTATGCTTAAGCCTGCTGAGGCAGAAATGCTTCCAATCTGCTGTTGGATCTGTTTATAGTGTGTGGACTGCTATCAAGGTTCAAAATTACAAGCCTGCTCCACGTTCAGCCAGGGACCAGTAACTTTTGGTTATTTGTGTGAAGTCTAGCTCATGTGTGTAACTTGTCAAATGAATAGGGATGAATGTGAATAGGCTCTCTTTGGCTCTTTCCCTAAATCTCCTGCTGAAATTTGTCACAATACAGTTTTATTTACCATTACTAGTAGCACAGAGATGTTATCCTTTCTTGATGATTTGTCACTGATCTCTAACTGTTCTTAGCAATGTTCCTGGGCATGGCTTTTTCCATTTTCTACTTCAAATAAAGTTAACCCCTCTAGGCAAGGCAAGGCCAGGCAGTTTCCAGTCCTCATGATGGTCCATGACCATCTTGCACAGAACCTCCACAATTCAAGACCAGAGCCATGGGTGTGGAGATAGCAGCCACTGGCCTTTCCAACCTGCCCCAGCCTTTCCTGGAGCAGAACCTGTGAGGGAGAATGGGAACTGTCATTTCTCAGAAGCTGATCTACCCATAGTTAAAATTTCTGTAACATGGAAGTAGTGATGATAGGAGCAGCGCCCCTGGTTGCAGTGATGTAGAGTCCCACTCTTCTTACTGAGATGCATAGATTTTCCTGAGCATTTGCTTCTCAATTTGTTGTATGCCCTTTTGTCAATTTCCAGAGACTTCTTTAAAAATATTAATTTGTTTATATATTTACCTTGTTTTACCACTTTTTCTCAGAGGAGAGGATCTGTTAAGCTTCTCAAATATAAATAAATAAATAAATAAATATATATATATATAAAATATTTTTTTCAGCATATAATAAATACTTTATTAGCCAATTGCAAAGATGCAAGAAAAACATTTAAACAGAATGTTTTATTAACTTTAAGTCAGCTGGGAACAAAAACCTGTATTTATGTTCTAAGACATTTCATCTCATTGGGGAAAAAAGATAAATGTTATATTAGAGATTTTTGACTCTCATGTGTTTTCTGCTCTGGGTTGAGAAAACGTTCAGCTCTTCTCTGAAAGATGTGTTTCAGTATTACAACTCATCAACAAAAGGTGTATGGCCCAAATTTCCGCTTGCTGCCATGGACTTCCGGCCAGAAACAAACTTCTTTGCAGCATTTACGGTATCAGCGTCAGCTACGGAATCAATCTGCTGAAGGACCGTGGCTGGCGGTGTGTACCACGTGTACGGCATGTATTTATGAAATATAAATCCCACTGTTTAATCAAATCTTGACTGTGATGGTTGCAAACTACTGATTCTCCAAGTTCAGGATTCTCTCTCAATTTACGGGTTAGCACTTGGCATTTTATTATAAACAAGAGCTCCTTTTCCTCCTTCCTTATTTACCTGTATTACCACTCTGGATTCATGAGTTGCTATTCTTTTTCCTAATGGTTTATACTTTATTATAATGTACGTAGTAATTTTTCAGCTCAGTTTGTCAATATTTGACTAGACCAAGTTCTCAGTGCTAAGTGTGCTCTCTGATACTGGAGTATCTTGATTCTTGCCCTTCAATGGGCAAAACTAGGAAATTTTTCTCTATATAAATATATACACACATATACATATACATACACACAGACACATATTTAGAAATCATGGGTTTACATTAATATCATCAACTCTAATTCATGCCCACAAAGTTGGTTCTTGCCTTTCCTTATTCTATATTTGTATGTCCTTTCTTCCTCAATGAAAATAATGTCTTTATTATGTATTAATCTTAAAATTCATTCAAATTTGTTTCAGAATTTCATTGCCCATACTACTACCTAGGACAGCCTTACCAAGAAAAGATTTAAGGATATGCTTTCAGTTCAGCCTAGCCATTCCACCTCATCCAAGACTGTGGGTATATAATTGAATACTATGTTTAGAGTAACTTGGTTAAGTTTGTTCTTTTTCCTCCCTTCAGTGTGATTATGGTTTTCATTTACCCATTGTAGGTATAGTGCTTCATTGTTTTCTGGTTTTCTCTACTTTTTACACTAAGGGAGATATATATCTCCCTTAGTGTAAAAAAAAATATATCCTATATATCTCCCTTATACTTGTTACTTCAGTAAACAATGTGTGCTAGAAATCACTCCATATCTGTTCATACAAATTTTCCTCACTCTTTTTAACAGTAGTAAATATCCAATTATGTGAATGTTCCATACTTCATTCACTTAATTTCTTTTTTTTTCATTCAATTTCTAATGCCTAGATATTTATGTAGTTTCTAATATCTTTATTACAGTTAAAGGTATGATTAATAAAGTTAGCCATACATATTTTTTATATTTATTGAAGTGTATCATCAAGGTAAGTTCTCATAAGTATGATTACTGAGTCAAAGAAAACATAGTTATGTAGTTTGTGTGTTGTTGCTGAATTCCTCCTCATAGAGGTTGTGCCATTTAGTATTCATAGCAACACAAGAGCGTCTATTATTAAATCATAGCCCCATCAACAAAGTATATTGGATTTTAACTTTTTGCCCACACAATGGATGGTAAATGGTATCACAAGATACTTTTAACATTTTCCCTTGTTTGGATTAAAGTTACATTTTTACATAGGTCTCAGGGCCATTTTTGTGTGTCTGAATTCACTGTTCATGACTTTTGCCCATTTTTTTATAGGATTTTTGTCTCCCCACCCCAATTCTTCCCCCCCCCCCCAATTCTTAAAAAACCTTAGTATATGAAGGATTAGTCCTTTAACTGATATATTTTACAAATATTTTTAAGTTTATTTGCCTTTCAACTTTGCTTATGAGTTCTTATCATTTCAAAGATTTATATTTTTATATAGTCAAACTTGTCAATCTCTTGTGTTGCATCTGGGATTTTAGTTATAGTTAAAAAGCCTTGTATTATAGCTAAAAAACAAAACAAAACAAAACAAAAAACCTTTCCTTACTGAAGCTATAGACAAATTCACCCAGATTTTCTTTTAGAATATATATAATTCCTTCTCCCTCCTTCCCCTTTCTTCCCTCTTTCCATTAAAACTCTGATCTCTTTGGAGTTTCTTCTTATTATATGGTGTGAGGAATGGGTCAAATTTCCTCTTTTCCAGTTGTCCCAATAACATATTACTAAAAGATCATCTTTCCTCAAATGATGTAAGATCTCACCTTTATCATATACCAGATTTCTATTGGTAGTTGGTCTATGTCTGTATTTTCTATCCCATTGGCCTGACCATTCATGCTCAGTACCAAATTGTTTTAATTATAGACATTGTAGTATGTTTGAATATCTAACAGGGGTAGACTTCACTCAGAGGTTTTTTTGTTTGTTTGTTTTTTTCAGTTTTTTTCTTAGCTATTCTTTTGTTTTTTGCATACAAGTTTTGAGAAATTCTCTAGACTCATATACAAATAACTGGGTTTTAACTGAGAAGACATTAACTTTATAAATTAAGGAAAATTGACATCTCTGTGATGATGAGATGTTCTGTCAAAAAGAAAGGTATCTTCTCATTTGTTCAAGTCTATATTGTCTTCCATGAATGTTTCATAATTTTCTTCGTGGAGATCTTTGACAATTCTTATCAAGTTTATTCCTAAGTATTTTATCTCTTATCTTTTTATTGTTATTATAGTTATCTATTATAATGGTTATTATTTGTATAAATGCTATTGTTTTTGTTTCATGGTAAAAAACACATAAAATTTGCCATCTTAACCATTTTGAAGTGTATAGCTCAGTAGTGTTAAATATATTCACTTTGTTGTGAAATAGATCTCCAGAACTTTTTCATCACGCAGAACAAATTCTCTATACTCTTTAAATAATAACGCCCCACCCCATGGCAACTGCTATTGTAATTTGTCTCTATGAGTTTGCTTAGTCTAGATACTTCATATAAGTGTAACCATGTAGTATTTGTCTTTTTATGGCAAATACTTAGTATAATGTCCTCAAGGTTCATCCATGCTGTAGCATGTGATAGAACTTCTTTCCTTTTTAAAGGTGAATAATCCATTTTATATATACACCATGATTTACGAATTCATATGTAGATATACATTTGGGTTACTTCCACATCATGGATATTGGGAATACTGTGGCTATAAAAATGGATGTGGAAATGTCTCTTCAAGACCTTGCTTTCAATTCTTCTGAATAGGTACCTAGAAGTGAGATTGCTGGGGTACCTGGCTGGCTCATTCGGTGTAGCATGCAAATTTTCATCTCAGGATTGTGAGTTTGAGCCCGATGTTGGGTATAGTGATTTCCTTCTTTTCTTTCCTTCTTTTTCTTTCTTTCTTCCTTCCTTCCTCTTTTTCTTTCTTTCTTTCTTTTTCTTTCTTTCTTTCTTTCTTTCTTTCTTTCTTTCTTTCTTTCCTTTTCTTTTCTTTCCCCTTCCTTTCTTTCTTTCTTTCTTTCTTTCTTTCTTTCTTTCTTTCTTTCTTTCTTTCTTTCTTTCTATTCATGATAGACAGAGAGAGGGGCAGAGACATAGGCAGAAGCAGACTCCCTGCAAGGAGCCTGATGTGGGACTCGATCCTAGGACCCTGGGATCACCACCTGAGCCCAAAGCAGATAGATGCTCAACCACTGAGCCACCCAGGTGATCCTGGGTGTAGTGATTACTTTTTTAAAAAAAATCTTAAAAAGAAAAAAAGAAGTGAGAGGTGCCTGGGTGGCTCAGTCAATTAAGTGTCTGCCTTAGGCTCAGGTCATGATTCCCTGGATGGAGCCCCATGTTGGGCTCCCTGCTCAGAGAAGAGCCTGTTTCTCTCCCTCCCTCTACCATTCCTGCCTCCCCTACTTGTGCCCTCTCCCTTTCCCCCAAATAAATAAATAAAATCTTTTAAAGAAGTGAGATTGCTGAATGATATGGTAGCTCTATTTTTTGAGGATAATTTCATATTCCACCAATGATATATGTCTCAATTTCTCCATATCCTAACCAACACTTGTTATTTTCTGCAATTTTTTGTTTGTTTTTAACAGCCTTATATCATAATAGGTTTAAGGTGACATCTCATTATGGTTTTGATTTTCTATTTTTCTAATGATTAGTGATGTTGAGCATCTTTTTACCCATTTTATATATAATCTTTGAATAGATGTCTATTCAAGTCATTTGCTCATTTTTCAATCAGGTTATTTGATTTTGTGTCATTTAATTCAGTTTTTCTTTTAATTTTCTAGTGGTTGCCCTAGAGTTTTCAATATGCACTTTTGCTCATCTAAGTCCACCTTCAACAAAAACTGTACTGTTTCACATGTAGGGCAGATACTTTGTAACAGAGAATTCACAATTTCTCCCTCCTGTGCCTTATTATATTACTGTCATTCATTTCCTTCATCTATAAGTCATAATCACTCAGTACATCATTACTATTCATTATTATTTTAAACAATTATCTCTCAGATCAATGAAAAGAGAAGTATAAGATCTTAATTTACTTTGAACCTTCTATGATACTTTTCTGCTTATCTGATGTTTCTCTGATATTTGTATATATGGCCAAATGGTACCATAAGTCTAGTTAAATTTCATTACCATATACAATTATTTTTTTTTCCTGTGATGAGAACCTTTAAGAGCTCTCTTAGCAACTTTCAAATATGTAATAGTTTTATTAACTACAGTCACCATAATAATGTACGTTATATCCCTATGACTTATTTATTTCATAACTGAAAGCTTTACCTTTTGAACCTATTCACCCATTTCACTCACCTCCCACCCCTTGCCACTGGAAACCATCAATTTGTTTTCTGTATCTGTGAGCTTGTATGGCTTTTTAAAGAATCCACATTTAAGTAAGATCATACAATACCTGATTTCTTTCAGGTAGCCTAGAGATCCATCCACATTGTTGCAGATGGTAAGATGTCATTCTTTATGTCTGAATGATATTCCATTGTATGTATATAACACAATTTCTTATCTATTATACACTGATGGATACTTAGGTTGTTTCCATATCTTGGCTATTGCAAATAATGATGCATGAACATGGGGATGCACATATCTTTTTAAGTCTGTTTTTTATTCTTTGGATAATTACCCAATTGCTAGATCATATTTTAGTAGTAATTTTGATTCTTTGAGGAACCTCCATACTGTTTTCCATAGTGGCTATACTGAAACACACTCCCACCAATGGTGCACAAGGATTCCCTTACTCCACATCATCACCAACACTTATTTCTTGTCTTTTTGATAGTAGACGTTCTATCAGGAATTAGATGATATCTCATTGTGGTTTTGGTTTTCATTCCCCTGTTGATTAGTGATGCTGAAGTTCATGTACCTGTTAGCCATCTGTATGTCGTCTTTGGAAAAATATCTACTCATAGTCTCTGCCTATTTTTAATTGGATCTTTTCCCTATGAGTTGTATGTATTCTTTATATATTTTGGACATTAGCTCCTTATCAGACACATGATTTGGAAATATTTTCTCCCATTTAGTAAATTGCCTTTTCGTTTTATTGATGGTTTCCTTTATTGTACAAACCTTTTTAGTTTGATGTAGTTACATCATTTATTTTTGCTTTTCTTGCCTTTACTTTTGGTGTCAGATCTGAAAAGTAATGACTTTTGCCAAGACTGATGTCAAGGAGCTCACTGTGTACATTTTCTTCTAGGAGTTTTATGGTTTTAGGCCTTGTGTTCAAGTCTTTAATCGATTTTGAGTTAATTTTGTATGTGCCAAAAGGTAGTGATCCACATTTATTCTTTTGTATTTGGCTGTCCAGTTTTCCCTACACCATTTATTGAAGAGACTATCCTTTCTCCAGTGTGTGTTCTTGGCTGTGTTGTTGTAAATTAATTAACCATATTACATGGGTTTCTTTCTGGTCCCTTTGTTCCATTAATCTATCTATTTTTTGTTTTGCTTACTATAGCCTTGAAATATAGTTTGAAATCCAGGAGCATTATGACTCCAGCTCTGTTCTTCTTTTTCAAAAATGGTTGGCTATTTGGAGTCCTTTGTCCTTTTCATGCAAATTTTAGGACTCTTTGTTCTGTTTGAGAAAACCGTATTTGGAATGTTGCTAGAGATTGAATCTGTAGATTGCTTTAGGTGTAATAACATTATAATAATATGAATTCTTCCAATTCAGGAACATGGAATATCTCTCCATTTATTTTTGTCTTTCTCAATTTCTTTCTTCAGTATCTTCTAGCTTTCACACTTCTTGGCTTAATTTAATTTTTGGTATTTTACTATTTTTGATACAATTGTAAAAGGAATCGGTTCTTAATTTCTCTTTCTGATGTTTCTTAGTATATAGAAATGCAATGAATTTTTACAAAATGATTTGTATCCTGCAACTTTACCATAATCATTTATTAGTTCTAACAGTTTTGGAGTGGGATACGTAGGATTTTCTATATATAATACCATGTCATCTGCAAATAGTGACACAAAGACTTCCAAAACAGTATTAGTAACAGCAGTGAGAATGGGCATCCTTGTCTTGTTCTTGAACTTATAGGAAAAGTTTTTAGCTTTTCATCATGGAGTATAATGTTAGCTGTGGGCTTGTCTTATATGGCCCTTATGTTGAGATAATTTCCTCTATACCCACTTTGTTGAGTTTCTTTTTCTTTATATTAACATAGGGCTGACACACAATGTTACATTAATTTCAGGTATACAACATAGTGATTCAGCAACTCTATCATGTTATGTTCACAAGTGTAGCTACCATCTGTCACAACATTATTATAGCACCATTGACTATTTTCCCTATACCGTACCTTTCATCCCCATAATTTATTAACTCCAAAACTGGAAGTCTGTACCTCTCATTCCCCTTTACTCATTTTGCCTATCTCCTTATCCTCCTCCCCTCTGACAGTCACCAGTTTATTTTCTGTATTTGTGATTTATTTCTGCTTTTTCTGTCCATTTGGGGTTTTTGTTATTTTGGGGGTTTTATTTTTTTAGATGCCACATATAAGTGAAATTATATGGTACTTGTCTTTCTCTGACTGACTTATTTCACTTAGCATAATTCCCTCTGCGTCCATCCTTATTTTTGCAAATGGCAAGGTTTCATTATTTTTAACAGCTAAATAACATTCTGTTGTATATCTATACCACTTACAGTATTTCTATTTTTAATTTGTTGAATACTCCGTTTTTGCATCCATGTTCATCAGAGATATTGACCTATAATATTCTTTTTTGTTTTTTTAAGTAGACTCCACCCTGGGCTTAGAGCCCAAAGTGACCCTGAGATCAAGACCCTAGCTGAAATCAAGAATCAGACGCTTAACCAACTGAGCCACTCAGGCACCCTTCATCTATAATACTCTTCTCTCATGGTATCTTGTGTGGCTTTGGAATCAGGGTAATGATGATCTTGTAAAATTACTTTGAAAGTGTTTCCTCTTCTATATTTTTGGAAAAGTTTGAGAATGATTAGTATTAATTCTTTTGAATGTTTTGTAGAATTCAGCAGTGAAGCCATCTGGTCTTGAACTTTTATTTGTTGGAAGGTTTTTGATTCCTAATTCAGTCTCCTTACTAGTAATCAATCTGGTCAATTTTTCTATTTTTTTTTATGATTCACTCTTGGTAGGTTGTATGTTTCTAAAAATGTATCCATTACTTCTAAGTTGTTAAATTTGTTGGCATAAAGTATTCATGGTACTCTTACAATCTTTTGTACTTCTGCTGAGGTAGCCGTAACGTCTCATTTTGATTTTATTTATGTGAGTTCTTTTTTTCTTGGTGAATATAGCTAAAAGTTGGTCAATTTTCTATATCTTTTCAAAGTACCAGCTCTTAGTTTCATTGATCTTTTTTATTGTCTTTTCAGTCTCTATTTCATTAATTTTTATTTTGATCTTTGTTATTTCCTTTTATTCTACAAACTTAAATTTGTTCTTTTTTTTCCCTAGTTCCTTGAGGTATAAAGTTAGGTGTGGGGTTTATTTGGGTTGTTTTTGGATAGAAAGTTCTTTGTATATTTTTTAAAAATCCATCTAATCTAATGTGTCATTTAAGTCCAATGTTTTCTTAGTGGTGATGTATCTACTGATATCAATGGGGTATTAAATTTCCTTACTATTATTGTATTGCTTTCTTTTTCTACCTTTACATCTGTTAATATTTGCCTTATATATTTATATGCTCCTATGTTGGGTACATAAATATTTACAAGTGTTATATCTTCTTGTTGGATTGATCCCTTTATCATTATATAATGTCCTTGTTTGTCTCTTATTATGATCTTTGTTTTTTTTTTTTTTTTTTTTTGATCTTTGTTTTAAAGCCTAATGTAAATCTAAGTATAGCTACCCCCACTTTCTTTGATCTCCATTTGCATGGAATATCTTTTTCTATTCTTTCACATTCTGTCTGTCTTTAGATCTGAAATGAGTTTCTTGTAGGCAGCATATAAATGGGTCTTTTTTTTTTTTTTTTTTCCCTTTCAGCCACTGTATGTCTTTTTGGAGAATTTAGTTCATTTACATTTAAAGTAATTATCAGGAAAAAAAAATAAAGTAATTATCAGGGGTGCCTGGATGGCTCAGTCGGTTAAGAGTCCGCCTTCAACTCGGGTCATGATCCTGGGATCCTGGAATGGAGCCCCACATCGGGCTCCCAACTCAGTGAGGAATCTGCTTCTCCCTCTACCCTCCCACCTGCTTGTGACCTCTCTCTCTCTCTCTCATGCTTTCTGTCAATCAAATAACTAAAATCTTTTTTAAAAAGTAATTATTGATATGCATGTATTTAATGCCAATTTGTCACTTTATAGCTGTTTTGTACTTCCTCTGTTCCTTTTTTCTCTTGTTCTGTTCCTTTGCAGTTTGATGACTTTCTTCAATGGTATCTTAGGGTCTTTTCTCTTTTGTGTATTTACTATAGATTTTTTCTTTGGGGCTACTCTAAGGCTTACATACAACAACTTATAACATTGCATTTTAATCTGATAATAAGTTTAAATGCATTCTAAAATTCTACATTTTTACTCTCCCATGTTTTATTTATATTTTAAAAGATTTTATTTATTTATTCATGACAGACACAAAGAGAAAGAGAGGCAGAGACACAGGCAGAGGGAGAAGCAGTCTTCATGCAGGGAGCCTAACGTGGGACTTGATCCTGGGTCCCCAGGATCACACCTGGGCTGAAGGCGGTGCCAAACCACTGGGCCATTGGGGCTGCCCTCCATGTTTTATTTTTGATGTCACATTTTACATCTCTTTATATTGGGTATCGCTTAACTAATTATTGTATTTGTCTTTTAACCTTAATACTAGCTTTGAAAGTGATTAATCTACCATCTTTATACTGACCTTTACCAGTGAAATTTATACCTTTATGCTTTCCTGTTATTAATTAGTGCCCTTTTTTCAGCTCAGAGAAGTACCTTTAATACATATTGTGAGACCAAATTAGCGGTGATTAGCTCCTTAGCTTTTGCTTCTCTGGAAAACTCTTTATTTCTCTGTCAATTGTGAATGGCAATTTTTCCAGGTAGAGTATTCTTGGTTAAAAGTATTTTTCTTGAGCAGCCCAGGTGGCTCAGCGGTTTAGTGCTGCCTTCAGCCCAGGGCCTGATCCTGGAGATCCAGGATCGAGTCCCACATCGGGCTCCCTGCATGGAGCCTGCTTCTCCCTCTGCCCGTGTCTCTCTCTCTGCCTCTCTCTCTCTCTGCATTTCTCTCTCTCTGCATTTCTCTCTCTCTGCCTCTCTCTCTCTCTCTCTCTCTCTGCATTTCTTATGAATAAATAAAATCTTTAAAAAAAAAAGTATTTTTCTTTCAGCATTTTGAACATAGCATACTATCCAATATGTTTCTGCCCCCAAATCTGCTGATTGTCTTATGGGGGTTTCCTTGTACATAACAAGTTGTACCTCTCTTGTTGCTTTTAAGATTCTTTCTTTGTCTCTAACTTTTGGCATTCTAATTATAACGTATCTTGGTGTGGGTCCTTGGGTTAATCTTACTTGTAATGGTCTTCCTGGATCTAGATGTCTGTTTACTTCTTCAGATCAGGTTTTCAATCATTATGTCTTCAGATAATGTTCTGCCCTGTTCTCTCTCTCTCTCTCTCTCTCTCTCTCTCTCACTCACTCTCTCTCTCTCTCTCTCCTTCTGGGAGCCCTATGATGTGAATATTAATCTGTTTGGTGTTGTCCTACAAGTACCTTAAGCTAGCTTCACTTTTTTAGATTACCTTTTTTCCCACCTGCTCTGTCTACTGCCTTGTCTTTGAAGTCACTGATCCTCTGTTCTGCTTCATGTAGTCTGTTCTTGAGCTCCTCTGGTGTATTTTGCAGTTCAGTCATTATATTTTCATCTTTGTGGCTTCTATTTGGTAGTTTCTTGTGTTTTCTCTTTTGTTGAAGTTCTTAATGTGTTCATTCTCCTCTCGAGTTCATTGAGTATTATTTTGAAATCTTTAGCTGATAAATCCCTTATCTCTGTCTCATTTTGTGAGGTTTTATCTTGTAACATATTTCTATTTCTTCATTTTCTTTGACTGTCAGTGTTGGTTTCTATCCATTAGAGAAAATAGTCACTTCTCCCAGTTTTGGAGGAGTGGTATCATGTAGAAAATGAACCTCATCTTTTAACTGTGCCCTAGCTCTTTTTTGTCTCTCAAACCTTGTGATTGTTTAAGCAGATTATTTTATTTTTTATGGCTCCAAGTAGATGAGGTTGTCCAGGACTTTTATTTCTTATATATGATCTACCTTCTGGCATTTGGCTTTTGTTGTCTTCTTTGTTGGAATTCTCTCCATATATTTCTTTGAATGGTGTAACCTAAAGCAGAATACAATGTGTACTTTCTTCTTTAGAAGTTTAGCTGAAGCAATTCTTCATTTAATTTATCCTTTGTTTAACCCACAATGAAATTGCATTATGCACTCCCAAGGGTCCTTCCATACTGTTACATATTTACTTAATTCATATTCAGCTATGGTACTCTCTGATCCTACTCACCACTAGCAATTTTGTTTCTTATGTAACATTCAATCATTCCCTGTCTTGTATTTGTATGATTTATAATCCTGAAATGCACTGCATTGTGTGTCCTTAGGTGAATTGTCATTTGTAAGAAAGACTAAAGCATCCTTTAACTATGGCATATATTATTTTAGATTCACATGGAAATCCCTTGCTAGGACTCATTTGATTGTTTTATGTCTCCAAGATGTTTCCCTCCATTTAATGATTATAAACTGGTATCAAGAACAATTTTGTTTGGTTTTCATATTTGTAGGCCTTACTTTAAATGGTATTAACACTTTCTTATTGGCTAGCTCATGTTTTTTGCCAATTATTCTCATAATTACATGAAAATACTTTATTTAGAACCTCACTATCACCACAGGCCCAGAGCGCATAAGCCCAGGAGACAGGACTGCCTCCACCTTGATTTCAAATGGCAGTACAATGCTGAGTGAAACTGGGAGTAGGCAACTGGCAGAGCCCTGGTGGAATGACCTCCATACCACAGAGAAGTGTAACATGGGCATGACCACTGCAAAGAGCCATGGGTGGGCCATGCTCTCTGAATTGGGGGGAGAAGGGGTAATAATGCCATACCAGTAGATCTGGAATGTAGGACCATCAGCCCAGTGAGTCTGAAGGATAAAACACCCAGCCAGAGAATTATTCTTAAACCTTATGGTTTAATGTTTCCCTTGTTAGGTTTTGGACTTAGTTGGGACCCATAAGCCCTTTTATCTTTCCTATCTCTCCCTTTTGGAATAAGATGTCTTGCCTGTGCTTTTTTATAACTTTATGAGGAAGCGTGTAACTTGTTTGGTTTCACAGGTTTACAGATAGAGTAATCTGCCTCAGGATGAATTATATCCTGAATCTCACTCCTATTTGATTTAAATGTAGATGAGATTTTAGACTTAAGAGGTGATGATGGAACAGTTTAATAAGACTTTTAGGACTGTGTGATGGAATGAATGTATTTTGCATACAAGAAGGGCATAAATTTGGAGGGTGTGGTGATGGAATGTTATGGAATGAATGTTTGTATCCTCCCCACCCAAATTTGCAAGTTGGAATTCTAACTCCCAACATGACGGTATTAGGAGGTCAAGTTGTTGGAAGGCAACTGGGTCATAAGCTGTCATGAATGGGATCTGTAACCTTTTAAGAGCCCGGAGAGCAATCCCATCCCTTCTGACATATGAAGAAGACACAGTAAAAAGTTAGCTGTCGGGATCCCTGGGTGGCGCAGCGGTTTAGCGCCTGCCTTTGGCCCAGGGCGCGATCCTGGAGACCCAGGATCGAATCCCACATCGGGCTCCCGGTGCATGGAGCCTGCTTCTCCCTCTGCCTATGTCTCTGCCTCTCTCTCTCTCTCTCTCTCTCTCTGTGACTATCATAAATAAATAAAAATTTAAAAAAAAAAAAAAAGTTAGCTGTCTGTGAACTGGGAAGTAGGCCCTCACCAGAACCTGACCATGCTGGCACCTGGCATCTTAGACTTCAGCCTCCCGAACTATAAGAAATAAATGCTTATTGTTTATAAACCATCTATTCTGTGGTCATTCATTATACCCATCTGAACTGACAAAGACAGGAATGTATAATACAAACTCCTGACATCAATTTGAGAGACTAAAACAATACCATTCATGAAATCTATCACTGTTTAAAAAAAAATGTTCACCCAGAAGAGCTGTTTAAAATTATTGTTTCACCTTGTGACTATCTTCATTGGTTTTAGACAAAACATAATTTCCTCCATGTATACATATTTTATTATTCTAAGGATTATAAAATCCTCACATTCAAACTCTTAAAGTTTTAGGAGCTGATAATTATGTACTGATAATAAAAAGTATCAGCAGGTATTACATTGTAATCTATTGTTTTCTCTAGATATTTCATTTAAGAGTAAATTTGAGTTAGATATTAACAAACCTAACTATCCCATATCACTGTACCCATACATTATTTCACTGACTTCCTATAAAACCAATAATTCAAGTATTTACAACAGGTCACAGGTCAGCTAAGTCTTGTTTATTCTTAATTATAAGCACAACCTTAAAAGTTAAACTGTATGCCATTTTACTTATCCTACTCCTATTTGTAAGCATCCTGCTTTATCTTTCTATCTCACATTATGATTAAGGGTTTAAAAAAAAAAAACTACTTAAATAGAAATCCTAGAAGGCACACATAAATTTAGCCTAATGTCTGGCCACAAATAATATTTAATGAGTGATGTGAATCATGAAGGAGAGTGCCCAACATTTATAAAGTATCTACTAAGTACTTTTCAATTTCACTTGATAACACCAAAGGTGTAGAGGTCAAGTGGCACATCTGACACTTGATTTAAGAGTTGTCTTAAGATACAGATGCAGTGAAACACCGGGACACCTGCACCCCGATGTTTATAGCAGCAATGTCCACAATAGCCAAACTGTGGAAGGAGCCTCGGTGTCCATCGGAAGATGAATGGATAAAGAAGATGTGGTCTATGTATACAATGGAATATTACTCAGCCATTAGAAATGACAAATACCCACCATTTGCTTCGATGTTGATGGAACTGGAGGGTATTATGGTAAGTGAAATAAGTCAATCAGAGAAGGACAAACATTATATGGTCTCATTCATTTGGGGAATATAAAAAATAGTGAAAGGGAATAAAGGGGAAAGGAGAAAAATAAGTGGGAAATATCAGAAGGGGAGACAGAACATGAGAGACTCCTAACTCTGGGAAATGAACATGGGGTGGTGGAAAGGGAGGTGGGCAGGGGGTGGGGGTGACTGGGTGATGGGCACTGAGGGGGCACTGGGGATGAGCACTGGGTGTTATTTTATGTTGGCAAATTGAACTCCAATAATAAAAAAAAAAGTTGTCTTAAGAATACTTTGATTTTTGGTTCTCCCCAAAGGGGATATTAAAGCTGATAAATTTATTTAATTATTTAAAAATTGTGTTAGGGAAAAAAAAAAAAATTGTGTTAGGGGCAGCCTGGGTGGTTCAGCGGTTTAGTGCTGTCTTCCGCCCAGGGAGTTATCCTGGAGACCCGCGTCGGGCTCCCTGCATGGAGCCTGCTTCTCCCTCTTTCTCTCATTCTCTCTCCTCTCTCTCATAAATAAAAAATCTTTATAAATAAAATAAAATAAAAATTATTTTTAACTGAAATATACTTGATATACAGTTTATATTAATTTCAGGGGTACTAATGATTTGACATTTATGTACATTATGGAATGCATATCATGGTAAGTGGTTACCATACAAAGTTATCACAGTATTATTGACTATATCCCCATGACTGACTTACTCTTGTGTACCTCTTAATCCTCTTTACCTATTTTGCCCATTCCCCTACCTCCCTTCCCTGTGGCAACCACCAGTTTGTTCTATATATTTGAGTCTATTTGTTTTCTTTAGTTCATTTGCTTTTGAAATTTCACCTATAAGTGAAATCATATGACTTTTTTTTCTCCATCTGACTTATTTCATTTAATAGAATATCCTCTAGGATCATTCATGGAGCAAATGGCAAGATTTCATTCCTTTTTATGGCTAATGTTCCTTTGCATGTATCTTTTTTATCCCTTTATCATCCATAAATGGACACTTAGGTTGCTTCCAAATCTTGGCTATTTTATTTTTTAAATTTTTTTTAAATTTTTATTTATTTATGATAGTCACAGAGAGACAGAGAGAGAGGCAGAGACATAGGCAGAGGGAGAAACAGGCTCCATGCACCAGGAGCCTGATGTGGGATTCAATCCCGGGTCTCCAGGATCGCGCCCTGGGCCAAAGGCAAGCGCCAAACCACTGCGCCACCCAGGGATCCCTATTTTATTTTTTAAAGATTTTATTTATTTATTCATGAGAGAGAGAGAGAGAGAGAGAGGGGGGGGGGCAGAAACACAGGCAGAGGGAAAAGCAGGCTCCATGCAGGGAGCCCGATGTGGGACTTGATCCCAGGTCTCCAGGATCATGCCCTGGTCTGAAGGTGGCTCTAAACCGCTGATCCACCCAGGCTGCCCAAATCTTGGCTATTTTAAATAATGCTCTGCAATAAACATAGGGGTGCATATATCTTTTTGAATTAGTGTTTTCACTTTCTTTGGGTAAATACTCAGAAGTGAAATTACTGGATTGTATTACTAATTTTAATTTTTTGAAGAACTGCCATACTATTTTTATAGTGACTCCACCAATTGACATTCTCAACAACAATGCATGAGTGTTCCCCTTTCTCCACATCCTCGCTAACACTTGTTATCTCTTGTTTTTTTTGATACTAGCTATTCTGACAAGTGTGAGGTGATGTCTCATTGTGGTTTTGATTTGCACTTCCTTGATTAGTGATGTTGAGCATTTTTCATGTGTCTGTTGGCTATCAGTATTTTCTTCCCTGGAAAAAGGTCCTCTGTCCATTTTTATCACTTTGTTTTTTTGGTATTGAATTATGAGTTCTTTATATATTTGGATATTGACCCTTTACTGGATATATCATTTGCAAATATCCTTTCCCATTTAAGTAGTTTGCCTTTTTGTTTTATTGACCATTTCCTTTACTGTGAAACTTCATAATTTGTTATAGTCCCATTATTTATTTTTGCTTTTCTTGCCTTTGCTTTGGTGTCAGATGTGAAAAGTCATTGCCAAGATTGATGTCAAGGAGCTTACTGTTTTCTTTCAGAAGCTTTATGGTTTCAGGTGTCACATTTAAGACTTTAATCCATTTATAGTTTATTTTTGTGTATGGTGTAAAAAAGTAGTCCAGTTTACAAATGTGGCTGTTCAGTTTTCCCAACACCATTTATTAAAGAGACTGTTTTTTCCCAATTGTATATTCTTGCTTCCCTTGTTATAGATTAATTGGCCATATAAGCATGTTTACTTCTAGGCTCCCTATTCTGTTTTGTTAATCTGTGTGTCTATTTTTGTGTCAGTACCACACTGTTTTGATTATTATAGTTTTGAGGAAGTTTAAAATCTGAGATTGTGATACTTTCAGCTTTGTTCTTCTTTCTCAAGATTGCATTGGCTATTTGAGCTCTTTTACAGCTCCATACAACTTTAGGATTATTTGTTGTGGTACTGTGAAAAATGCTGTTGGTATTTTCAAGGGATTTCATTGAATCTGTAGATTGCTTGGGGTAGCATGGACATTTTAACATTATTTTTCCCAAACCATAAGCGTGGTGTATCTTTCAATTTGTGTCCCTTTCAATTTTTTTCATCAATGTCTTACAATTTTTAGAGTATAGATCTTTCATCTCCTTGGTTAAATGTATTCCTAGGTATTCTTTTTGATGCAGTTGTAGATGAGGTTGTTTTCTCAATTTCTCTCTCTATTTCATTATTAGTATATAGGAACACAACAGGGGCACCTGGCTGGCTCAGTTGGTAGAGCATGCAACTCTTGATCTCAGGATTGTGAGTTTGAGCCCCATGTTCGGTATAGAGATTAAAATAAAATAAAATCCTCAAAAACCACAAAAAATTTTTATATATTAAATTAGTTTTAATACATATATTTTTTCATAGAGCCTTTAGGCTTTTCTCTATATACAGTATCATGTCGATCTGCAAATGTATGGTGACAGTTTTGCTTCTTCCTTACAAATACGGGTATCTTCTTGGCTTCAAGCAGGCCAAACTTTATCATGGTCTGATCAAAATGGTCATGCAACTATTCAAGGGAACTATTCAAAAGGAGAGACAATATGAAGTCTCATTGTGATAAGATTGTTGGCTTTTCTTTTTTCTAAAGATTTTATTTATTTATTCATGGGAGATTGAGTGAAAGAGAGAGAGAGAGAGAGAGAGAGGCAGAGGGAGAAGCAGGCTCCAAGCAGGAAGCCTGATGCAGGACTCGATCCCAGGGCTCCGGGATCAGACCCTCAACCGCTGAGCCACCCAGGTGTCCAAGAAACCAAGAAAATTGGTTTTATAGACTTGTCAAAATAGGGAGTAACTTATACAAGTTTCAATTAGATCCATTATTATCTTTGAAGGTCTTTCTAAAATGTTATCATTCATATACACACTGATAACTGTACTGCCAAACAAACTTATCAGAGAGATTGACAGTTTAAGGAGTGAGATAGTTCTGGGACATTTTTCATGGCTTTATTTTCCTATGTTTTGGATTATCTAGGTGAGTCCTAAATGTAATCACAATGTCCTTATAAAAGAGAGGCAAGAGGTAATTTGAATTGAGGGTAAGAAGGTAATGGGACAAGTAAAGCAAATGTTCCTGGCTTTGAAAATGGGAGGAAGACAGTCTAGAACTGAAATAGGCTAGGAAATGGATTCTCCTCTAGATCCTGTGGAAAGAGTACCCTGCCAACACCTTATTTTTGGCCCATTGCAACTGATTTTGGAGTTCTGACCTCTGAAGCTATAGAAAAATGTATGTCCTTTTAAGCTACCAAGTTTGTGACAATGTGTTACAAGAACCATAAGAAACTAATACAAGGACTAAATAACTTTATAACTTATTAACAGAGCCACATTTTCTTTATGAAATTGCATCCAATTTTCTTCAATTTCCTGTTCTGATATTCTAATAATCTTGATCCTAAGCACCTAGCAATGTATAAAGAGGTATGCAGTCTGTTAGTTTTATTAGACAATCCTTTTCATTAAAAAACAAAACACTAAAATCTTACATTCATCTCCTCTATTCCTTGATTGCCACTTCTTCACCAAAAATATTTTCTCAATCCTGTACTTGTCATTGCTGTAGCTTGATTACTATACAGCCAATTCTCTTGAACCATCCGCTAATCTCCAGACCTATACTTTCAATGGTCTGCCATACATATTCAGCTGGTAGCTCACTGGCATCTTATCTTGTATTCAATATAACTAGAAATGAATTCATCTTCCCAAGATAGATTTATAAACAGAAAACCAAATCACACCAGGAAATGAATGCTTCATCAAATAAGGCATGTTAAGAATTTTGTTTTGTTTTGTTTTACACAATAATGGAAAACTAGAGGAGTATCTGATTTGGGGAGTTTTGCAGATGTCAGTTTTGAGTAATATTTTTCAGCATTTCTTCACTTTGCTTTGTCCACATGGATAATCCTCTTTATGGTGCAAATGACTATAGGAATGGAAAAATCTTTTAGACTATTCTGTATTTGAATTATAACAATACAATTTTCTCAAGTATCAAAAACTTTGTATATATAGTTGATTTTTCTACTATAAGCCATACTGAAATTCATTGATCATGACCTCACAAAGTACTGCTTTGACATCATACTGAGGTTTGTTTTCATGTCTCAATCAACTTTATTGAGGTATACTTTACATACACTAAGATGTATTTAAGTAGAAAACTTACTGGAACACTTTCTAAAGTATAATAAGTAAAAAAAAAAAAGAAAGGGGGCAAATTACAAAACAGTATATATAGTATGCTTCCTTTAGTGTAAGAAAGCAAAATATGAATATGTATATATTTTTGCTTACTTTCACAAAACGAAACATAGGAAGGATAAATCAAAAATAATGGTTAAAGTGCATAGAGCAGTTGAGAATGGGACTCCTTAGACTACAACTTTTTAATACAATTTTGCTTTAAAAAAAAGATTTAGGGCAGTCTGGGTGGCTCAGCAGTTTAGTGCAGCCTTCAGCCCAGGGCATGATCCTGGAGACCCGGGATCCAGTCCCACATCAAGCTCCCTGCATAGAGCCTGCTTCTCCCTCTGCCTGTGTCTCTGCCTCTCTCTCTCTCTCATGAGTAAATAAGTAAAATCTTAAAAAAAAAAAAAAATTTGAGGAGAGAGGGGTACAGAGAGAGGGAGAGAGAGTCAAGCCAACTCTGCACTGAGTGAAGAGCTGATGAAGCGCTAAATTTCACAACCCTGAGATCAGGACCTAAGTGGAAACCAACCAAGAGTCAGGCACTTAACCGACTGTGCCACTCGGGTGCCCCTATAATTTTGACTTTTGAACCAGGCTAAATTTTACATATTTAAAAAATAAGTCAACAAGAAAAAAAAACATATAGATGAATACAAAGGAACAAAAGAACCTAACTGTGCATGAAAATTGACAATGTAAAGAATGAATTCAAATAACTTGGAACACAGTGCTCTCCTCTATAATTGTTTTCTGAAGACAAGAATTATGTAAAAACTTTGAATTTTACCTTGTAGTTTGTTACTGATGGTATTAGTGATTTTAAACCAATTTTGTGTATATTGTAGGACAGAGTAAATGAATAATCCATTGATGTAAAGTACCAGGGTTCTCATTTTGAGAAAAGGGTGATAAAATGAAGCGGGATACAGGGGGTAGAGGAAGAATTCTGAGCTACCAGAATGAAATTGGATGTTTTCATGATGATGATGATGTTGATAATGTGTGTGTATGTTGGACAGTGATCTTATGTGCCTCCAGAAGTAATTTTTTGAGAATATAAAATCACTAATTGTTGGTTGGTGATCACCTGGTTAAAGCCATCATAAAAGTACTTTTACCTCTTTTAGTTAATATGTAAGTTATGGGTTGATATTTGAGATTGAATTAATTTTGTTTTCCAACAAAGTTTCACCAAATTCTTTTAGAGTCCTTTGGATTGTTACCAAAATGTTTAACCTGAATCATCTCATGAGGAAAAAATGAGAGAAATCCAAATTGTGAAACACTGTATGAAATGACTAGCCTGGATTCTTCAAAATTGCCCAATGTCATAAGAGAAACAAAATAGCAGGTAAACTGTTCAAGATTAAAAGGGACTGGGCAGCCCGGGTGGCTCAGCAGTTTAGCACTGCCTTCAGCCCAGGGCCTGATCCTGGGAACCCAGGATGGAGTCCCACGTCAGGCTCCCTGCATGGGGCCTGCTTCTCCCTCTGCCTATGTCTCTGCCTCTCTTTCTCTCTCATGAATAAACAAATAAAATCTTTAGAAAAAAAATAGGATTAAAAGAGACTAAATTCAATGCAGGACTATCGAGTGCATCCTGGATTTTAAGAAAATCAGTGCAAAGAACAATATCAGAGCAACTTCACAAAATCTGAATATTGTTAAACTGTACCAGTGATCAATTTTTTTTTTGTTAGAATGTTATTGTAGTATATAAAAGAATGGTATCTTTTTTCAGGATAGACACACCCTCAAGCATTTAGAGATGATATCATAATGTATGCACCCTACTTTTGAATGAAAGTTATGTACAGGAAGGAAAGGAAAACACGTGATAAAATGTTAACTAATAAATTCAAGTGAAGCATTTATGAATGTTCAATGTTTATTTTTATTTATTTTTTATTTTTTTATTTTTTTTATTTATGATAGTCACAGAGAGAGAGAGAGAGGCAGAGACATAGGCAGAAGGAGAAGCAGGCTCCATGCACCGGGAGCCCGATGTGGGACTCGATCCCGGGTCTCCAGGATCACGCCCTGGGCCAAAGGCAGGCGCCAAACCGCTGCGCCACCCAGGGATCCCTCAATGTTTATTTTTAAAATAAAAATTTAGAGGAAATTCCAGTGAAAAGAAAGGACTTTAAAAATATTACCAGTGACCTTTAGACAAGAAAACTATTAAGTTATAATACATTATTATTATCACATACCATTGTTGGCAAACTTTATTCCCAAAATCAGCATCATGCACTTCTTACCATAATGAAATCTCCTGGATTTATTTTTGTTAAATTGACAACTGGAGACAGTGAAGCTTTTCATCAGGTTCCCAGAATTGCCATAAATTCCAGCATTGTTTCCTCAGCCTAAATCTAGCCCAATCAGGATCCAAAGCACAAATGTAATTATTTCTATATTTATGGGTGATCAATTATATCACAATTAAAACCTAACTTTTTTTTCAATTTTGGGATTTAATTTTCATTAGCCATGTAGATTTCATATTTATCTTTCAAAGAAATCCACTGTAACATATAATAATTAACTTTCTCCCAGATTGAGAATTTATTGAAAGCTATTTAAGATGAAATATAAGACTGTTTAAAAAAATAAAACCTGACTACTAAAATTTAAAGAGAAATAACATTTAAAATAACTCCTTAGGGGTTGCCTGGGTGGCTCAGTCAGTTAAGCATCTGCCTTCAGCTCCATCTTAAGATCAAGCCCCCGCCCCCCCCATCAGGCTCCCTGCTCAGTGGGGAGTCTGCTGCTCCCTCTGCCTCTGCTACTCCCCCAGCCTGTGTTCTCTCTCTCTCTTTAATATATAAATTAAATCTTAAAAAAACAAAACTCTTTAGAGGTGTTTGGTTGGCTTAGTTGGTGGAGCATGTGACTCTTGATCTCGGTGTTGTAAGTTTGAGCCCTACATTTGGTGTAGAGATTACTTAAAAATAAAATCCTAAAAACTAGTAACTCTTTAGTGCCTGGTGCAATTTTTATTTTATTTTTATTTATTTTTTATTTTTAAAAATATTTTATTTATTTATTTATTTATTTATTTATTTATTTATTTATTTATGAGAGACAGAGAGAGGCAGAGACACAGGCAGAGGGAAAATTAGGCTCCATGCGGGGAGCCTGATGTGGGACTCAATCCCGGGACTCCAGGATCATGCCCAGGGCCAGAGGTGGTGCTGAACCACTGAGCCACCCAGGGATCCCCCTGGTGCAATTTTTAGGTGAGTGTAAACATCATCCACTCAAGCAGCTATTGACTAGAGTCCCGGTAAATATCCACTGACAATTTCAAAGATATTATCAACTGAAAATCAGAAGAGAATGGGACATATCAACTTTGATATGTATTCAGAATCCCCTATATAATTAAACTAAGTATTATTGAGTTTTCCCATCAATGAGCCTTTGTGGAAGGCACTGAGAAAAAAACTACAATTCTTATTACTCTTCTCATTTATGGTATGGCTGGAGAGATAAGTTAGATTTGTAAAAATATAATAGCAAAAATTTAGAAAAATCTCAATGTTGGAAAAAAAAGTTAAATTGACCATTAAATATCATGTCATAGAAAAATGTCATTGGAAAACTGAATTGGTATCAGTTAAAGTGATACCGATTCAATTTGATTTTTAAAAATGTAGGTACAGGGATCCCTGGGTGGTACAGCGGTTTGGCGCCTGCCTTTGGCCCAGGGCGCGATCCTGGAGACCCGGGATCGAGTCCCACGTTGGGCTCCCGGTGCATGGAGCCTGCTTCTCCCTCTGCCTATGTCTCTGCCTCTCTCTCTCTGTGGGACTATCATAAATAAATAAAAATTTAAAAAAATGTCTGTATATTATTGTGATTTGTTTTATAAAAGCAACATGTATATGTAGGGAAGAGAAAAAAATACTGGAAACATACACACCAGTTGTACAACAGTGGTTGTGCTGGAATGGGAAGAATTTGCAATTGTATTTATCTTTTTGACTTCTATACAGATCAAATATTTTTGCAACACTTTTGTAATCCGAGTACAAATATTAGATTTTATTTGAGAGAGAGTGAGCATGTGCAGGGGGAGGGGCAGAGGGAGAAAGAATCTCGAGACTTCATGTTGAGTGTGGAGCCTCACTCAGGGCTCAATCTCAACACCCTGAGATCACGACCTGAGCCAAAACCAAGAGTCAGCTGCTCAACCAACTGAGCCACCCAGGCGCCCCCAGAGTACAAATATTTTAAAGAAGAATTCCACAGGATACCTGGGTGGCTCAGTGGTTGAGCTTCTGCCTTCAGCCCAGCGCGTGATCCTGGAGTCCTGGGATCGAGTCCCACATTGGGCTCCCTGCATGGAGCCTCTCTCTCTCTCACTTATTTATTCATTTTAAGAATAAATAAAATCTTTAAAAAAATAAAAAAATGTGAGAAAGTAAGACAAATTTGTAATGATAATATATGTTAGGACTATTGATAGAGTGTTTGTTTTTTGTGAATTTTCTTTTACATACAGTCTCCCTTAGCATAAGACAGAGACTATAAAAATGAGAGCTATGTTATTCTTTCCTTTGAGATTTATCCCCTAAAAGGAAAAACCTACTCAAAAACAAGGGGGCCCCTTGATGCTAATCTTACAGATATAAATGAAATTTTAAGTTATATTAAATATGAACATAAAAGTCACTGCATCGGCTGTAACTACAGAGTAATGAAAAAGATGGAAACAACCCAGGAACAGAGGCACGTTGATTTATTATGTAAATAAGGACCAGATATTACAAAAGAACAAACCTTTAGCCAATGCATGAGGTTGCCTAGGAAGTGAGTTCTTCCAGAGTAACAGAAATAAAGAATGCTATATTATATTAAAAACCAAAGTGAAGGTGGAACGCTAAATCGCTTTTGGAAAAAAACCTATTGTATTGCCTTATTGTATAGAATACAAGTTTCTTTTACTGAAATTTAAACTTATGTTCATTGAAGTATCTGTGGAACTTCTTAAAAGCTATATTTTAACATTTTGTAGAGTTTACTGTTTACTTGAAATAAAATTCTAATTAAAGTATTAAAAAGTAACGTGTATAATTTTCAAGCTTAAGATGGCAAGGTATGAATTGTAGTGTATAAATAATTATAGTTATGTATATTTGACTATTCAGATAGTATATCCTTATAGTAATATATTTAAATACTGTATTAAAAGTTGGAAGAGGGGATCCCTGGGTGGCTCAGCGGTTTAGCACCACCTTTAGCCCAGGGCATGATCCTGGAGTCCCAGGATCAAGTCCCAAATTGGGCTCCTTGCATGGAGTCTGCTTCTCCCTCTGACTGTGTCTCTGCCTGTGTGTGTGTGTGTGTATATATGTCTCATGAATAAATAAAATCTGTAAAAAAATAAAAGTTGAAAGAACTGGGAAGCCTGGGTGGCTCAGTTGGCTAAGTGTCTCCCTTTGGATCAGGTCATGATCCCAGAGTCCTGGGGTCAAGACCTGTGTCCGACTCACTGCTCAGTGGGAAGTCTGCCTTCTTCTCCCTCTGCCCCACCCCCTGCCCTGCTCGTGCTGGCTCACTCTCTCTCTCGAATAAGTAAAATCTTTAAAAAAAAAAAAAAAAAATTGAAAGACCCAAGGCTGTCCTCTCTCAAAATCAGTGGTAAAATCACGTTACTAGTTTCTTATGTTATCTTTCCCAAAATATTCTAGGAGCATATATGTGTAAGCACCTGCTGCCACATCTCACCCCCAGATGTTATCTACTATTCCTATATTTTTCTACTTAGCAATGTAACTTGAACATCATTCCAAACAGCTCATAGCTATTTCTTGTTCTTTATAATAGCTGCATAATACTCCATTTAACTCCATTCCTCTTAATAAACATTTGGATTGTTTCAACATATTAGCTATTAGAAATCATATCTTTGTACATTCACCTCTGTGTATATCCATGGGCTATTTGTTAGGATGAGGATTTTTAGAATTAAGTGGATACAGAGTTAATGTTTTTGAAGAGATTACTCTTCAAAACAAGATTGTACAAATTTATATATATTTTGAGGTGTTTTCTTTGTTGGGCTAGGTCAATGTGCTATTAGTGTTTTTATGAAATGTAATTGTGAGAAAAGACATAATTGACATAGAACTTTCATAACAATTTATTAGCAATCCAAAGAATCATCTGCCATGAATCAATCCTATTTCTCTATTAACTAAAGTAATTAAAAGAATGGGATGTGAAGACATGAGTTCAAGTCCTAGCTTTGGCACTTAAGATCTGTGTGATTTTGAGCAGGTTATTTGGTCCTTTTAAGCCTTGATATGTCTTTGCAAAAGGGGGCAATAATAGTGCCTACCTAACAGAATTAGGAAGATTAGTGTACAGAATGACTATTGAAGAGACTGACAGGAGTACATGCTTGATAACTCAGTGGATGACCTGAGTGATTAACACACAACAAGAGCATTATCTATGTCTATTTGAAAAAACAAAAAGACAAAAGACAAAAAGATATCAAATAATGAACTAATTATTTTCTCAGAGTCTTTCAATTCAGAAGAATATAGCATCTTCATCTGAACCCCTCACAGTCATGAATGTGAATTTCTGGGAAGAATTTAGTATGGAACACAATTCATTTAGAATCAGACTCAAACTCAGAAAACATGAAGTTCTAATTGAAGAACTTCAGAGGTGCCTGGTTGGCTCAGTCAGCTAACTGTCTAAGTCTTGATTTTGGCTCAGGTCATGATCTCAAGGTTATGAGATCAAGCCCTACACTGGGCTGGGTGTGAAGTCTACTTAAGCTTCTCTCTTTCTTCTCCTCTTCCCACCCAAGAAAAAAATTTGTAAAGAAAAATAAACAAGAGAACCTCAATAATAGGGAGATTTGGGTTTATGAGATTGCAATATAATCCAAATTTCTCTAATCTCAGAACAAGCAAATTTCTAAGATAGCATTATAATAATGATGGCTGGTAATTTATAAACACTCTTAACTTGAGAATGGCTATAAAGAACCAAGTGTAAAACTTCAATGTTGCAGCTGATTTCAAGCATTCCTTTTAATGGATTTTATGTACTAAAAGTATGATCACCTCAAATCTCTATAAATAGGAAATTGAAACATGTTCACTTTGATACATCAAAAAATATTAAAATAGGCACCGCAAAATGTACTTGTGGTTAAAGGTCAAATTTATTAGAAGATTAAGAGATGTATTATACCTGGACTATAAATACTGCACAGCTGACTTTATTCACAGTCAAGCACAGAGATATAGTCAGTGCCAACCTATTTTGTGGATACTCTTGTTCTTTTGTTCCAAGAAAAATTTGCACCGTAAGACTTGGACTTGGGTTTTGGAACCTTCCTCTCTTCAATGTCATAGCTCCACCCTACAAAACAAAAACAAACCCAGAGAAACACAATTAGAGATATCTCAAGAGCACAGCAAGTAGAAGCTAACTTTCATAAATTTAATGTTCATTTATTATGAAGAGTATGTGTCAGCACATCTGAAATATACTTAGTAATGTTTTCCCTTATAATCCTGTGACAAGAGAGTCCAAAATATTGCCTGAAGATGATTTATTGTATCTCAAAACTGTCACCCATCATGTGACTTCTCCTTGCTCAATATTTCTTGTTCAATTACTTATGCTTATGTATTTATGTAAAATTTTCAATTTCTCTATGTGGTATAATATGCATCCTCTTTAATAACTGCAGTGCGGAGCATTGGGCAATATAATCTGTTTCACTGTTTTCTAAAAGCTCATGTTTTCACAACAGTTTGGATCTCACTCAAAGCAATACAGGAAAGTGTACATGGTTATATACATATCTATGTACATAAATAATGGATTCGGAGCATTAAAAGATTACTTGGTCTAGCTCTTTGGACTTTGGCAGGCTACTGATTAAATTCAAGAACTTTTTCAGGATTTGTATCAAGGGCTATCTATTTAGAATCCCATGGAAATACTTGATAACGCAAATTCTTTGTCCTGATCAAAGGCTCGCTGGATCTAACACTTTTTTTAAAAAAATTTATTTATGATAGTCACACAGAGACAGAGAGAGGCAGAGACACAGGCAGAGGGAGAAGCAGGCTCCATGCACCGGGAGCCCGATGTGGGACTCGATCCCGGGTCTCTAGGATCGTGCCCTGGGCCAAAGGCAGGCGCTAAACCGCTGTGCCACCCGGGGATCCCAGGCTCGCTGGATCTAATTTCTGGTAGGGGCTTGAGAATCTGTACTTCAACTATTGATCCTAGTTTTTTATGCATAGAAGTTGAGAATTACTGGCCTAAACGATCTATTCTCTTCTGAGAGTCTTTGTATCTTCTCTCCAAAGCCCTTCTCATTGTTTTATGATTTTGAAAAGTAGATTTATTCATGTCCATGTCTTCTGCTTTAGTAGTTACTCAGTTCTTCTAAGTTATGGAGAACAACCCTTCAACATCCTCCTCTTTGAAAATCATTCTATTCCCTAGTGCGAGCAACCTCCGTAACTTTTACTTTTCTTCATAAGATTCATTTTCCATTCCTGTAGTTTATCATTCTATCTGAGGATTTTCTTCAAATAACTCATCTTGAAACACTTGATTCATTACTGAATCATGCAGTCATGTAAAAATGTCCACCAAACTCAGTATTTTATATGTCTAATTAAGTAAACTTGATCTTGTGAGTCATTCTAAGTTCTAGTGCCTCTTGGTCAGTATAGTATTTGCTGCCACAAAAACTTACATTTTAATAGCTCCCTACAATGCAATTTTGCCACCAAAGTGAAGCCTGTGAAAATCAAAGCATATTGCTACTGTTGCTTATTTTAGTGTCCAAAAAGAGAAAATAATTAATAATTCCATTGCCAAAACTCCATCTTCAAAGAAAATCCATGTGCTATAAGGAAATTGAGGCAGGAAAGCAAATGAAACAAATGGTTTAAAAATACAAACAAAACATCAGAATCCAGGAGAGAAAATATTGATTCAATTTACTTGCTTAAACACAGCCTTACTTTCATGGAGTAAAGTTTTGAGTACTTTCTAATCCATTAAAACAGAAAAAAATTAAAAAGCTGTCTCTTACTTTAGGAGGACCTGAACTTGTAAGTACATTAATAAGTGGCAAATAGCCATTTCAAAAACTTTACTAATGGGCCTAAGAAAGTACCTACTTCATAGGTTGTCATGAGGATTAAACAAGCTTGTTCATGTGAATGCTTAGAAAACACCTGGCCCTTAATCATTTATTGGGTTCTATGAAAAAGGTACTTATCTAAAACCTTTATATGAACTAATATTATTTCCTTTATATAACTAAGGAAACTGAGGCACAGAGTGGTTAGGTAACTAGCACAAGCTCACTTGGCTAGGAAGGGACAGAATCAGGACTTATAAACAAAGACAATCTGGGGCGTCCAGGTGGCTCAGTTGGTTAAGCATCTGCCTTTGGCTCAGAGTCCTGGGATCAAACCCCACATGATGCTCTCTGCTTGGTGGGGAGTCTGCTTCTCCCTCTCCTCTGTCTGCAGCTTCCCCTGCTTGGGTGTTCGTTCTCTCTCTCTCTCTCTCTCTGTCAAATAAATAAATAAATACAAATCTTATTTTAAAAAAAGACAATCTGATTCCAGAGCTTCTGCCTTAACTAATATTGTGTCTCATGTGGTTTACAGCAAGCACTTGATAAATAAGCTATTCTTTCTGTCTCAAATTTGATTTGCAACTTTCTAGCAACACATCTATATGAAGTGAAGCATTAATGTGAATAAAATTTCCATCACATTGGAACCCATTACTTTTGAATTAACTACAGAAAGGAATTTTGGTAAGCAAATTAATATTGTGAACTGAACATGATAACTTTAACATTATAAACTTCTCAAGCACCTCCTACATTAACCAGCAAATGATGCTGTTAATTATTAAAAAAAACTCAATTAAATAAAGCAGGTATAACAATATTTACTGAGCATTTGCTATTCATTTAATAAATATTATTAATTGCATACTGTATGTCAGGGACTGCTGAGACACCAGAGGTAAAGCTGTGAATAAATCCCCAAACTACTTCAAGTTAGCAGAAGAGAAACTGATAAGTAAATGCATAGTATATTAGGTGTTAATATAGTAATATCTATGATTAAAAATACATATTTTATGCTAATGAGCACTACAGAGAAAACACCTTAGAGTGGGTACACAGGGAAACCCACCCTCCTTGAGAAGGTCACATTTGTCTGAACACCTGAAGGAGGTCAAACAGCTGTGTGGATGTCTGGGAAAAGAGCTTGAGGCAGGAACATATCTAGCATTCTATGTTGTTAAGTCTTCTGCTAAGTGCTTTAAATGTATTTTTACAGAATTTTAAAAGATCATAGGTTGCCTGGTTTATAAAGTAGGCATTATATATACTCCAATTTTATATCTAATTACTAAGGAAAAATAAAGCACAGAGAAGGTAAATAAGCAGCCTAAAGCCACACAGCTAAGTGGCAAAGTCAGTGTTTTAACTGAGGTCGACTTTAAAATTATGGACCGAATCACATCATAAATAGTTTAAACTGCATTTCTTTAAATGCATCTTGTAATTGTAATTTTTATCTATTTCACCCATTTCCTTTCAATCTTTGTGATTTTTAACCCACCCCCCACCCCAGTTTTTATAAATGTGTCTCAAGAATGCCTGGAAAGTAAGTCTATGTTCATCATATGTCCTCCCACTCCCAATCCAGTTGTGGAGGAAGGAAAAGGTTTCTAGTGCATATGCTACGTTCTGTTATAATGATTGTTGGTAAGTTATCCAAGGCCTCCATGATCTCTTCTTGCCAAATGATGGGTGAGAGAATCTATGCTCCCTTCCTACCCCTGCTTCCCAATATATACTCTGCAGCCCAATAAAGACATTATAAGAGGAACTGAAGAAAAAATGAGGAAACACTTGGACATATTTAGGAATTGGTATTATACACAAATACATACCTGATACTCTCTCATTTACATGGTTAATCTTTCAACCACTGGGGAGAAAAATTTTTTTTTACTGCATCAGAATGCAGATGTAGCTCTATTATCTGTTTTGTTCATGGAGTTTCAAAATGCTGTCAGTGTCACTGCAATGTGAGATGACTGGGATTTTGTACACATAAAAGAACAACTGGTTTGGGTTTTCTCCTTTAACAAAGGAGTGACCTGGCTCTTGGGAATTGTGAGCCAGATTATAGTTGCTGTTGATGGTGCTAACAATAAATAGAAGTATCATTATAGGGACTGGAATGTGGATGGGCAAAGCACCTTGGAAAAACAAAAACACACGTGGAAGAAACTAACATTTGCTAAGAATACCCATCTCTATATTATTATTGCTCTACCACAGCCACCATGATTATTAGGATGTAGAGGGGGGAAAACCCTTTTTCTCGCATTTTTCTGATAGAAACAACTTTGTTCCCAAAGCTGCACAACCAGCTAATACACTTCTCTGATTAAGTAAAAGAAGGGTATGAGGAAATCTAATGATAACTCACAAGAGACTGAAACTCAAGTCAGAGTCTACATAAATCTCCATTTGGATTTTCTATCACCGAGAAAACTTTTCTACTATGTAGGACTGATGCTAGGATGAAAATCTGCTCTTTTGAGGGGGGGTGGGGGGGTCCTCTATTACAAATCAGACCACATTTCCAAGCATTCTTCTCCAAAGTATTTACCTTACAATGTGTAGATAAATTATTTTATTGGTCCCACTATACTTCATACTACATACAATCTTTCCCAAGTTATTTTTTCTAATATTGTGGCAATATACCAGCTACTGGAACAAGCAGTGAACTTTAGCTAAAAACACAAAATAACCATAAGAATAACAACACTTGAAAGGACTGTAAACATTTGTACTTAATGGATAAGTTACATGAATTATGCTTATTTTCTACTTCCTATTTGGAAGTTGTTCTTAAAAAGAACATAACCTGGAAGAAACATAAAAATTTAAGAATGGAATTTTATATGTAAAGTGTTAAGCTTCTATAAGCAATTTCTTTTCAACACTAAGAGTTTTTTTAAAAAACTCAAGTTTCTGTATTAGATCATGGAAGTGAAAACACTTGCATTCTCTGAAGAATGCTTATACAAAATCAAGGTGTAGTGTATGGCAGTGGTCCCAATATGTTGTTCTATTAGGACACTGAAAACCAGTCCTTACTCTTCCCAGCTGTGCAACAGAAGAAGATCAAAGCAACTGAGTCCAAAGCAGCTGCCCCAGGGATGGAGTAAGCTCCTAGGGCTGCCGTCACTTCCCACTGAGGAGAGCAGCCATATGGCACGGATTAACCACAAATCCAACCACCAGCACCTAAATGATGAGAAGCTGACTCCCTTTGCTGTTTCACACACTGGAATGCTTTCACAAAAATATTTTGATCTTTAAGCCCTAGTATCAGAGAAGTACCTCTGGCAAATACTGTAGTAAACTTAAAATGTGACCTGTAATATCTTATGCTCAATTTCATTTTTGGAAATATGCCCATTTATTTTGTTGATCTCCAGGCTGTGGTTGAGTTATTCTACTTCCTACAATATGAATGTTTGGTGAAATCTTTCAAATGCACCTCCATAAAAAAGCCCCAAACTCAAAAATCAGAGACCAAAAAACAACCACAAAAGGCCTCTGAACAAAACGAGACCATGAAAATTAACTTGTGAGTTCTATGTATGAGACAGAAAATTGATTCCATTCACTTTTATATACAGAACCATTTTATTTATGGTTCAGTAATGCAAAAATAGAGAAATATTCATTAGTGCTTTTATTGCTTGTGAAATATGTTACTTCTGGTAACCTTGGTTCAAGTCCTATAAAAGGTCTTTCTCCTGTAATAATCTAATCTCAAATCCTGATAGTTCAGAAGTGAATAGTTTAATAGTTTTTCCTACTCTCCTTCTGTGTACAAAGCAAGAAGCACTACATAATTTGGCACAAAATGACATAACTGGGAGTCACTGCTAACAGAGGCATAGGATAAGAATAGAAAATGCTTTGGGAAGCCAAAGCAAGATATATTGATACTTGAAAGGTTTTGTATCCATATTATGCCTCCGTAAAAGCACAGCATAAACTTTTAAAATATAATTTAAAGAGGGGGGAGAGGGCTGTGATAGCCTTTGAGGGATTTCACTTTACAAGTCTTGGGCCAGAGCAGCCCAGGTGGCTCAGCGGTTTAGCGCTGCCTTTGGCCCAGGGCCTGATCCTGGAGACTTGGGATCGAGTCCCAAGTCAGGCTCCCTGCATGGAGCCTGCTTCTCTCTCTGCCTCTCTCTCTGTGTGTCTCTCGTGAATAAATAAAATCTTTAAAAAAAGAAAACACTAAATTAAAAAATAAAATAAAATAAAAGTCTTGGGCAGCCTGGGTGGCTGAGTGGTTTAGCACCACCTTCAGCCCAGGGTGTGATCCTGGAGACCCCAGTCCCACGTCGGGCTCCCTGCATGGAGCCTGCTTCTCCCTCTGACTGTGTCTCTGCCTCTCTCGGTGTCTCTCATGAATAAATAAATAAAATCCTTTAAATGAGTGAGTGAATGAATGATAAGTCTGTCTACTTTGAAATTCCCAAGTACCTAATATTTGGCAAGGGAAGAGGTTCACATTAATTTGCAAGCATCTTAGATCTTCTTTTAGAAAATACTATGGAGAAATAACAGGGGTTGGGATACATTTGCAAAGTAACTCTTTCCACAAAAATTATATAAAATTATTTAAACAAGCAAATAAGGTGAAAATGTGAGGCACCTGAAATATTTATTAGATTAGTAACATTCTACACCTGCCACAGCTGCAACACCTCAAAAATAAACCCACCTTTGATGTGATAGTCAATGGCCCCCTTAAATTTTATCTTTTCAAATAATATAGTTGCTATACAGTATTATTTTTATTTTCAAAGCAGTAATTGGAACCACATTATTCAGAATTTGCCACAAAATAAACTGGTCGGTGTTCCAAAAGTACATGTGAAAATCAGTCATTAGAAATTGAAACATATTTTTTCTAGAGAAAGAAACTATACAACAGTGGTACATGTCCAAAAATCACTCTCAGAGATTTTGATGTAATTGGTTTGGGTGTAGTCTGTGCATAGGGATTTCCAAATCCCATTTAACCCATAATATACTAGGAACCTCACTAAGCCACCACGTATAACCTTATCTCCATGAGAAATATTATTTTAGACCTCCAACAGGAAATGTAAATCTAAATCTCTCTCCCCACCCCAACATTGTCTGTCTGTTTCTCAGGAAGCTTAGCAGTTCAGGAGTCAAGCTGAACATTTTCCTGGCCACAAGAGAGTACCTGGGACTGGGGATTGAGAAGAAAGAACTACGAAGGAGAAAACTGGGGCTTCAACAAAAAATTATGCAGTGTCTATAGCATGCCAGATCTTAGCCCTGATTGTGGTCCTTGAGTTATATTGAAACCTTATAAGATGTAGGTACAAATAATCCTCATAATTTGTGGATTCTGTATTTGTGAATTTGCCTGTTTACTAAAATTTACTTGTAAACTCCAAATCAATATTCATAATGCTTCCATGGTCATTAGTAACATGCACAGAGCGATGAAAATTTGAGTCACCCAACATATCACTTCCTAGTTGAGGTCAAGCAAGGTAATGCTCTGCACCTTCTTGTTTCAGATCTCATACTGTAAACGAGTGTCTTTTTCCATGGTCTATTTACAGCTACGTTTTTTGCTTTTTTGTGCTTCTTGATGATTTTGCTGTTTAAAACGGTGCCACAAGTGTAGTGCTCTGGAGCTTTTTAGTGTTCCCAAGTGTAAGAAAGGCTCAGATATATCAATATGTATGCTAGATAAACTTCATTCAGGCATAAGTTACAGTGCTGCTAGCTATGAATTCAATGTTCATGAAATCAATAATATGTATTAAATAGGTGTTTTTAAACATTTAAACATTGGAGATGCCTGGGTGGCTCAGCGGTTGAGCGTCTGTGGCTCAGGGCATGATCCCAGGATCCCGGGATCAAGTCCCACATTGGGCTTCCTGCATGGAGCCTGCTTCTCCCCTCTGCCTGTCTCTACCTCTCTGCTGACTCCCTGTTTTTTTTTCTTAACTTTGCTCTCTACTAACTTTGGGAATTGGTTTTATGGTCTAATCATTTGATAATTCCCTTAAATGAATTAATGGTTTCAGAGATCTCTTGTCTAAATAGGGTGAAAAAAAAGACAGAAAATCTGGTCTGTTGGACTTTGTAGTCTATTTGAGCTCAAACAAATGAAGAATTTGTATTCACTAAGAGAACAGCTGTTTAGTATGGATTACTGAATTTCCTAATTCTGTTACCTGTGACTGAAAGTTTAGAACTAAAGTTATAAGCTGTGTGACTGACTACTGACTGGTCTGTCTATATGTGTTAATTCAGAAGGGTCTTTACCTCTCATTATAAGTATGGGTAATGTTTTTCCACCTCTACATGTTATTAATGAATTAGATTACAAAATCTCTTAAAGGGGCTCTGTTCTGAATGGCTTATAGAAAAAAATAATTCCTAAAATTCTTAGAAAACAAGGAAATTAAACTTCTAAATAGTCTTAATGTGGTAGCTCAATAAGGCATTCAACTCTTGATTTTGGCTCAGGCCATGATCTCAGGGTCATGAGACTGAGCCCCAGTGGCCTCCACATTCAGTGGTGAGTCTGCTTGAGATTCTCTCCCTCTGTATCCTGCCAGCCCCTGCTGGGACTCCCCAACTTCCCTCCCCTTCCCCCGCCTCAAAAAAGTAATCTGAGAGACAGAGAGAAAGAGAGGGAGGCAGAGGGAGAGGAAGACTTCCCACAGAGCATAGAGCTCAACGTGGGACTTGATCCCAGGGCCCTGGAATCACGACCAGTGCTAAAGGTAGATGCTCAACCGACAAAGCCATCCAGGTGGCCCTCAAAAAAGTATTCTTAAACATCTAAGGAATTCGAGTTCAGGGCAGCCTGGGTGGCTTAGTGGTTTAGTGTCACCTTTGGCTCCCCAACGTGATCCTGGAGACCCAGGATCGAGTCCCACATGAGGCTACCTGCATGGAGCCTGCTTCTCCTTCTGCCTGTGTCTCTCATGAATAAATAAATAAAATCTTAAAAAAAAAGAAGAAATAATAATAATAATAATTATTATTATTATTCAAATTCAGATAACATAGATGAGTCTCGGGGTGCCTGGCTGGCTTAGTCAGAAGAGCAGGCAACTCTTGATCTGAGGGTTGTGAGTTTGAGACCACACTGGGTGTATAGATTACTTAAATGAATAAATAAAAACTTAAATAAAAACTTAAGTCTTTTAAAAATACATATAGCTGATCTTTGGGAAATAAGACAAATTTAACAATTTTGATTTAATAAAAGCAGCTATGTTTATTTAATAAAAGCAGCTGTTTTCTTTATTAGTGTTAAATATAACACAAGCACAGAACTTTATTCTGTTTCAATATGTTCTTTCTAAACTTATTTTAAATTTACTGATCAAATAAGCTTGCATTACTTCTGTTTAATGTTTATAATCCTAAAAAATATAAATTTGCATTTATCCAAAATCATTCATTATTCTGGTAATTTTAACAGTAATTATGTTTCATAGTATGTCACTTTGAAAAATAATTTCCAAGATCTTTGGATAACTTAAAACCTTAGATGATGTTAATGGATATTTATTAAATACCTAGATCATTTCTAAGAATACTGAACTACCGATTACTAAGCAAAAATTTAAGTTTATATACTTTTGCTTCTTGATTTTATATGGTACAGAGAGGTTGGGTTTGTTAATGGACGCGTTCATTTTTGCCATTTAGAGAAGTTCCACTATAAAGAGTGCATGTGGTTGTAGAAAGTTATGTGAATTTAAAAGTTTTGCTAGTTTACTTAAATATTAGTGTGTAACAGTTTTCAATGATCTCTGTTTCCTCTATGAAATCAGAGTAACTTTGGTTAAAAGATATAATTAACATACGAAATTTTATTAGGAGCAATAGTGGCAAAGAGGTATAACTTCATATGCAAGGTAATGAGATGTGTTTCTGTTCTTCAACAGAAAAAAAACAGTATAGAGAGGTCCCTTTCAGGCAACTGACCTGAATGATGGAAACTTGATCAAGAGAAAAGGACCCAGCGTGACCACCAGCTCATGATAAACAGGCTCACTAAGCTACCCACCTCAAAATAGCCAAAGGCCCTAACTGACCAATTACAACTAGGCACAGTTCCTAAGATTACCAAAAATTCCATACTCTTTCACTCTGCCCAATAACTGTGGTCCCTCACCACCTCCTCATCTCAGTCTTTCCTTTGCGGTCTTGTCCACAGCTTCCTTGCAGTGTATTCAATAAACCTCTATCTCTTTTGTTCTGCCTTGGGTGAATTCTTTCACCTCCTGCACTATCACAGCCACCCTTATTAGTCAGGTCACCCCATAGTTAAGTCCTAAAGCTAATGTTCAGAATGAGAAAGAGAATGGTGAAGGACAAAACCTGAAAGGATGCTGAAAGTTATGTAAGATTTGTAAAAAGAAAGTTGTGTTTGGCTTACGGTATGTCTAAAAAGTCTGAAAAGCTATGAAATGTGTTAAAATGTTAGCAAAGTTTGCTCAGTTTGGGTGCGCTTATTTCATTAGTTCACTGTTTACTGCCTCTATCTACAACACGAAGGGTTATTCTTTTGGTCTAATCTGCCTAGATTTCAAAGTTTCTGCGGCTTACCAGAATAACTTTAAATGCTTTATGCTGACTTTAGGTCCTTGATGACGTCCGTAAGAGCTCAGGATCTTTACAGTCATGTTACCTTTTATGTCTGTAAGTTTTATCATCCCTTTGAAATGAGCAGTCAAGTACTGTTTGTCCAGCACCCACGATCCTATTCCTATCCTAAGTGTGCAAATCTACTGACATTTTTAAATTTTTGCCTTCCCAAAATAACAGCCTAAATGTAAAATAAGATTCAGATTATCTTTGTACCTAAGAAACTATTTTCATGATTCCCCAGAGGGCCTCTGGAATATCACAAAGATGTATTCTTTCAACCTTGTGAAAAGAGAGATACTGGAAATAATTGGGTTTATTCGACATGATACTATTTACGAGTGGTACTATAAGAGTTATCAAGTCAGAAGATGCTTAACCCTCCTGAGGTTAAATCTATATGGGTAAAATGTTAATAGAAATATTTCAGAAATTTATGATATATGCTAAATATAGATTCTCAGTGCCCAATAGTCCATTATGTTTTATTTATCAGACACAATTTCACTTATCTTTAAAAACATTAACTTGGTTGCATCTTCCATAGTTTGGATCTCAGATCATAGAGGCCAGTATATGCAAATTGGGAATCCAGATCACTTATCAATGGAGTTTTATTAATATGCAAATATTTAGGATCTACCCCAGACTTACTGAATCTCTTTAATTGATTTTCTTGACATATTTTTGGTATATTCTTACTATATGTTTGACACATTCAGGGTATATTATATCTTAGGATTATTTCTCTGTAAATATTATGTTCATGTATTTTTATAAATTAGATGCACATTCACTGTTTTCTTTGAAAACAGGCTTTATGGTTTAGCACCGTCTTCAGCCCAGGGCCTGATCCCGGAGACCCGGGATCAAGTCCCATGTCAGGCTCCCAGCATGGAGCCTGCTTCTCCCTCTGCCTGTGTCTGTGCCTGCCTCTCTCTCTCTCTCTCTCTCTCTCTCTCTCTCTGTCTCTCTGTCTCTCATGAATAAATTTTAAAAAATTTAAAAAAAAAACAGGCTTTAATACTGATTACAGATATTTTGTCTATAACATTTTTGGTATGACTTTAAGTTGCATTATTCTTATTTTGAATGCTTATATTTCAATATTTCATTTCTGAAATTTACCAGTAATGTTAATTACAGCCATCTTAAGTTTTTTATCACTTAGGAATAGATTTTTTTGTTTTATCCTGATGCTATCCTGAAATCCATTACAGGCCAGAGTGCTTTGTCTTCAACAAAGAGCCTCAGAGTTCCATGGAAGACTTAGGTATTCTTGGGTATAGGCTTCTGATGCCGTAAATAATTGTAAGACCATACCAGTAGACTGAGTCAGGATTTCCAGAACTCTAGCTGAGGAGCAGACAAATTTATGACACAGTGAAGCCAGAGTTAATGATACAGGACTGAATGCATTGATGAAGGCTGAATATAGTTTTTGTTTGGAATATTTCTGATATTGTTTCAATGTTCTATTTTCTGGGCAGTTAAGGAAGTCCTTTCCCTTTTCTCCTGGGGTATCTATAATTTAATAGACAGTGTTTTGTAAATTAAAATTTGAGTCATGTGTAAATGATATTAGTTTCCCTGCATGATCCCTACAGAACTGGTTAACTCTTGTTGAATATTCTTATATTCATGGCAATATAGTTATTGGCACATTTTCAATATGTCCTCCTTTTTATTAGAAAATAAGTGTAATCAATGGCTATGCAATGAAGGCCTTACCTAGATTGACATATTTGACAATGCTACTCATTTAATCAGATATGATCACATACTTTTAAGGAACTAAAGTTGACAAAAATCCTTCTAGGAAAGTGGCCTGGCACCAGGCTAACAAATTAAAAATTCCTCAAGGTAGGAAGGAACCTTATTTTGAGGACTTTCATATTTCCCTGAGAAGGGAGGGAAAATTTGCCCAAAGTAATAGGTATCACAGAAGAAATCTGGTGGCAAGTTATTGGTTGTGAAAAGCCTAACCTGAGATTCCTTATGAAAAATTTCAGCAAAGCAAACTTAAGAAAGCTTATATGGTGAAGAGCAGCAGAACTGCGGCCTCCCAAAATGCCTTTCTGGCATACGGATTTGGAGCTGGTTATTTAAAAAAAAAAAAAAAAAAAGTAAACACAGGAAAATCTCTGAAAATGAAGAAATTGCCCTTTTGTGAGGGACATTTACATTTATAAGGGAAATCTCCATTTGTTAAGGTATCTCCCATTCTGTATTAGGAAGTAGAGGATGACTAAAACTCTGGAAATTCATCAATGGAGAAGCCTCGGAATTAAATCTGCCTAACAGTTATACCCTTGTTTATGGTGCATTGCCTCCCAAGACTCACTCTCCCCAGCATTCTCTCCCCAGATCTATTGTCTTTACCTGGAGATTTTATTTAGGTGGTGGTAAAGGTCATTCTGGAGTTACACAGTTTTCCCGGGTGTACAGGAGGTATACATGTAACTAAACCTGTTTTTTTTCTCTGTTAATCTTCCAATTATGAGGGCAGAGGTCTCAGCCAAGACCTATAAAGTTAAATGGAAAATTATTTTTCCTCCTCTACAATCGCAAATTATTCATTCTTGCTATACCTAAATAATCAGGCCAAATATTGGCCCAATATTTTGTGATCATAAATCTTTGGGATTTTCTTTTTAACAAAGCGGAAGGGTAGAAACAAATTCTGTTTCTATAGAAAACTGCATTATCTATAGTATGCCTTTCCCTTCCAGGTTATCAGATTTCAGTTTAATTCCTAGTCTTTCAGCTATTTTATTTCTTTTTAAGTTGTATGACTGATAGATATGCAAATTATGTCCTGTGTCCTACTGGTAGTGATTTAATTAACTGCCCTTCCCCCACAAAACGTCCATCTGTCTCCATTTGCATTCCTTTTTTCCACATACATTTGTGCTGTTTTGACTTTTACTTTGAACTAGTTATAACATCTACCTAGTTCCTTTATATCACATGAATAAAATAAATTCTTTAACATGAATTTTTATATCTGTAGGAGTCCTGATTCTTACTTTTTGAAACAAAGGTGTCTTTTTTTTTTTTTTTTTTTTTTTTTTTTTCAAAGGTGTCTTTTTAACAAATGAGTGAATGTTAGCTTGAGACCCTTGTTAGTAGGTTTTAAGTTAGGTGGAAGTCCAGACTTTGTTGATGGGTCTACTTCTGGGATAATTGTAAATCCTGGGTTGCAGCTCCAATTACCTCCATATTTTCCTCAATCCAGGGCTTGACCTGTCTGCTTCCTCCCCTGCTTCTACCTTCTATTACTTCAGAGGCGGGTTTTCTTCCCCAATAGATCCACTGTGGACAGAATGCAGTTTCACAGTTTATCCTCTATCCTCCTACTCCTGAAAGAAACCCTCCTCTATTTTGAGAATTTCAAAGAGTTTTTACAGCTAACAACAATGAGAAAAACACAGGGGGTAAAATGACCTACCAAAGGAAAGTCACAAAGTTTCAAATCAGATCAAACGGGGAAAAGGCCATTTCTGGTTTCATTAGCATGTAAATGGTAGGAGACCCTAGCCTTCTACCACTGACATTTTTCCACGACCATCTTCTCCGGCTCTCCTAGATGCAGCTTCCTTCTCCTCCCCGCCCTCACCCTCAACCCTATAAGGAAACACTAGGAAAGACAAAAGCCACAATGGGTGAGAAAGGTAGGTCTTTTCAGTATACAAAGAACTAAAGTGAGGTTCATCTACATTTCAGAGGAAACCCCAGATACTCTTTTCTCTTTTTACAAAGAAAGGTTATCTTTGAAGAGTTCCTCTGGAATATTTGCTGAGCTCAAAGAGAGACCTTCAGGAGGAGGCCCTGGGGTTAAAGCCAAAAGACACAGGGGTATTTATATTTTCTTTACTTAGTGTGTATGGGGGAGGTTGAGAAGTAAGATTTGGAGGAGTGGAAGGTAGGGAGCAGGGAGAAAAGCCACAGGGAGGGCATTCAGTCTTTTCTCCTTTCCCATACCCTAGTTTCACAGAATTAGCCCTCTGTAGAAGCGAGATATGGTGAGAAGAGAGACCTAAGCAAAACAGAAGCAGGGGGGTAGTTACAGGAGTTATTAATAGCAGGAAGAAGAGAACTTCTTTTAGTCTCAGAAATTATATATTCTTACATAAAATTCTTATATAAAAAGATGAACCTGCACAGTACCTTATATGGTTAAGAAATGAAAAACGGGTGATTAATGGGATCTTGTGGTATAATATAGGTCTCTTTTAGCTATTTTATTTCATTATTATATTACGTGTAACATAAGAGTTTCCATTTATCCTTGATTCATACTGAGTAAGAGTAAAGAATAGAACTATATTTCTCAAAATACAAAATGTGAAGTTTTCAAAGTTGGATAAGGTTTTCTTATTTATGATATTCACTATAGAATATGTATTAGTGATTCAGAATATGTATACAATGTATATTCTGTACATTGCTAATAAGTACTATAGATCAGTGCTATCCAATAAACATAATGTGAAACACAAATACTTTTAAATTTTCTTTTCTTTTCTTTTCTTTTCTTAAGTTCATTTAAGTAATCTCTATACCCAATGTGGGGCTGGAACTCCTGAGCCCAAGATCAAGAGCTGCACAGTCTTCTGACTGAACCAGCCAGGTGCCTCAATTTAATTTTAAATTTTCTTTTTTTTTTTTTCTTTTTTTTTTCCATTTTTTATTTATTTATGATAGTCACAGAGAGAGAGAGAGTGGCAGAGACACAGGCGGAGGGAGAAGCAGGCTCCATGCACCGGGAGCCTGATATGGGATTTGATCCCGGGTCTCCAGGATCGCGCCCTGGGCCAAAGGCAGGCGCCAAACCGCTGCGCCACCCAGGGATCCCTAATTTTAAATTTTCTAATAGCCACTTAAAAAAAAATGACTAAGGAAGTATGTAACATTTATTTTAATTATATTTTCTTAGCCCAATATATATCCAAAATGTTATCACTTAAATATGTAACCAATGTAAAAACTTAAGTTTTTTTTATACCAAGTCTTTTAAATCTAATGTATATTTTACACTTATTGCACATTTCAATTTGAACTAGACACATTTCAAGTGCTAAACAATCTCATGTGGCTACCGTATTGGACAGTGCTGACTTAACTGATGTAGGAAACAAAGGTAAAAGAAAAAAATTAAATTTCCTTACTGTCTACAGCCCATTGAAAGTCCTTGAAATAGGCAGAATGACCTTCCTCAGAGAGCTTAGCTGCCTTGATGGTGACACTTTGCTAAGCGCAAAAGGCAATCTTATCCCCATCCCCAGGATCCTGTAAGTCTTCTTTAATATATAAATATTTCTTTGAAAACTTCCTTTATCTCTACCCCCCCAAGATACTTAGCAAACATATGGCCCACTGACATACATCTGAAAGGTCTCAAGACTGAGTTTTTACCAAACAGTAATAAATGACCTTTTCCTAATAGCTAGCCCCCTCAGGATCCTGGAAACCTTGTTTCCAAAATACTCTGGAGGCTTGTGCTGTCCCTTACCCCTTCCCAACCTGAAAGTATATAATCAGTCACCCAGCACAACCTCAGAGCTTTGGGTCCTGTCCCTGTGGGTCCTGTTCCCGTGCTTTTAATAAAACCACCTTTTTACATCGAAGAAGCCTTGTTCCTCATTGTACTGATTCTCAAATAGTCCCTGAGTATACAAACTATCTTTTCCTTGAGGCAGTTTTACCCTAAATTCCTATTTCTTGACACTACTAAAAGGCAAACATTTAATACTCCTAAATGCATAAACTTTGCCAGGTTTTTTCATTATCAACACAGAATCATCTATATTCAACAAAAACACATTTTCCCTCTAGAGCATAAAATGGATAAGGTACTGGGCTAGAAAGTAAAGAAATAAAACTGGATGAGTTGGCCCATGAGCTTAATTTCCTTAAACCTGTAGTTTTTGAGTATTATCTAATCCAACTTTTCATTTCAAAGAGGAAGGAATAATGTTTATCAAAGGTTAAGTATAGTGAAACAAGACTTGTTCAAGATCTCCTGTATAGCAAGCAGACAGTTATGGAATGAGAATCCTAGTTACTAATCTCAATCCAGTAGTTGTTACATATTAGTGCTTCTAAATTCTTTCTAATGCTTTCATTAACCAGGACATTGGTTCATCCAACCTTCAATAGCATTACCTTATAAAAAAAAAATTATGTGGAGGGAGAGTGGATCCTTTTGTATGTCCCCACCACTATTCACCTACCCAAGAGAGGCAAATCCAAATGTGATAAGATGTGGGTAATTTGGAAAAGATCTTCAATCCCATGATTCTGTACCATTTCAATGATTTGCTTAGACTTGCTGCCTCAATAACTAGAGAAACAGGACTATCTATATAAAGTCTCTTTACATAAAATGATTTATATTGCTGACTTAAATGAGGCAGCTCACAAGTATTATAGTGAATTCAAGGGTGGAATAATCAGCTTCAAATTCCTTTTGCAGAGAAATGTATTTTACAAAGTCCGTAATTTTACCACGTATCGCATGTCCATTAAATAGGTTTTGTGCGACGTGTTGGAGACAAGGCAGTGGTTAAGATGGATATGATTGATTCCTACTACACTGTAGGTTAAAATTCCTGATCCACTGTTAGCCTGCAGTATTATATGACACTACCCACTAAGCTTTTTCAAGTTATACTGTTTATTGACTTTGATAACGTTCCTCAATTTTCTTGCCCAGGGAGCAGAAATCAGAGTGGGAAAGTACCTGATTTCAACAGCAGCAGAGACTAGTTCACACCTGCAATTCACATGGCAACTGTAGTCATGTAGTCCTGGTGACCACTTAGACATTAACCAGAGATTTAACAGTTTAATTAGATTTCCTATTATTAAACTCACATTGCAGACCTCAAATGAATAATTTTCAAGGTGTCAGACATGAAATATGGTAGGCTGCAAAGATGGAAAACATTAATAGAACTGTTTTTGATAAGCTATATTAGTTTAATTAAAAAGCAATTTAATTTAAATCAAAATAATATTTTAAAGACTATGATCACTTTGAGAATAATTATATAATCAAGAAATTTAGAAACTGCCAAGAACATGTTTTAATAAGAAGCTTTACTTACTAAATTTGTTTTCAGATTTTGAAAAGTCTACTACAAAGAATAGGATAAACTTTTAAATGATTGTAACTTAACTATGTTCTAAACACTTATTAACTGCTTCAATCCTTATAACAATGCCCATTGTACGTAGGAGAAAATGGAAGTGCAAAGGCATACAAATACTAAAAGAGCAACATGGATCTAAACTCAGGCAGTTTGGCTTCACACTCTTAATCATAAGCTATGTAACACTAAATACTAAAAGGCAAGTATTTTAGATAACAAGCTTTATATAGTACTTTCACATTTATATGTCAAATATGTTACATAACACTAATAATATTTTACATTTACATATTGCCTTAAATTAACAGCTTACTTAAATAGACATTATCTCATTCAAATAGATAACTTAGATTCAAATTCACCTGATCATTTAGAATAGAAGAATACATTAGGTAAAAATACATACTAGTGCTTGTAAATCCAACAGAAATACAGCAGAAATGTCAGATGGAGAGAGGTAAGGGTCAGAACTAATAATTGTCAAGTATCTGTCATGTATGAGATACTGGGCTAGGTACACTATGAGTTAAGCATCATGACTTCAAAGGAAAAACGTCCATTATGAAATTAACCCAAAATCATGTAGCTTCCAAATGGCATAATAAGGATCAGAATTCAGACTGGACTGACTCCAAAGCCTCTCTTCACTACCATGTTGCATGGCTTAATAGATAATGAGAAAAAAAAACTTTTGCATTTTTGTTTTAGGAACACCAATATAAACAATAGTTTTAGGTGGCTACCTCAAAAACTAATACCCTCTTAGGCTGCATTAATCTAATTGCAGAGTTGAGATTATGCTTGGTACTATACCCATCATATCTAGAAAAGCAGCCCACAGACATTTAGGCTTACATGAAGTTTTACAGAGAATAAGGGAGCAATAACTATTTTCCAAATAATCGAAGAGCCATTAGGTGGCATTACAGATTATAGATGGTGATTTTTGTCTCAGAGTAAGAATAATAAACAGGTATCAAAACTAGGATAGGCTGCCTGCCTTATGAGATGTTCAACTAGAGTTTATAAACTAAATGTTAGTGATTTTTGCAGAGGGAGTCCTAAATAAGGAGTAGAAGTAGTTTTACTCCCTGCCTCTATTTCAAATTAGATCATTTTGGCTCTTACAGGTTATGTGGGCATTCCATTTTAGACTTTTTTTTGGAGGGAGGAGATGTTCTGATGGTATTAAAAAAAAAAACTAAAAACCATTGGATTAGATATACTACAAAACTTCTCTCAACTCAAATTCTATATCCCTGACTGGTTTTGATTAAGGCCAAGAATATAAAATCATATCTTGATTTTATTTGTCAAAGCAAAACAAAAACAGACCAAACATACCATTTTTTTCTGCAAAGGCAGCTGCATCTTCTTTAGTACTGAAGGTTAAAACCATGTTGGACAAAGGGTCAGCCCTGTAAGAAACAATTTTTTTTCCAGGATTTAGCATTAAATTTGCTTTAAAAAACAAAACAAAACAAAACAAAAAAACACTATGTTTAAAATACAGTAAATGTTTAGAAAATAAATGGTACAATATCAGATAAGTATACTATTGAAGGAATATCTTATTTTAAAACTGTTAACTCCTTGAATATCTTTTCCTATGTTAAACTGAGATTTTCTTTTTCTTTTTAAAGATTTTATTTATTTATTCATGAGAGACACAGAAACGGGCAGAGACCTAGGCAGAGGGAGAAGCAGGATCCATGCAGGAAGCCTGATGTGGTATTTCGATCCTGGGACTCTGGGATCACACCCTGAATCCAAGGCAGACGCTCAACCGCTGGGCCATCCAGGCGTCCCAAACTGAGATTTTCTACACTATACGTCAAAGTTAAAAATCATTTATTCACCTCTTCAGGAAAAAATAATAGAATTGAAAATTTAAAATCCCAACAAAATTCTCAATTTGACCTTATAAATTCAATATCAAGAAATTTATTGGTGAGTGCAATTGTCAGTACTATCATTACCCTAAAAAATAGATGGCAACAACACCCACTCTTCTAAATGAACCTTCCAGCATTACAGACAATAATTAAGCATATGACCAGATGAAAAATTAAAGCTCCAAGAATTAACATCTGATTGAGTTCTTCAATACAGGATAATGATAATGTTTACAAGTCTACAAGGAAAACTTCTTGGGTGCCTGAGTGGCTCAGTTGGTTAAGTGTCTGCCTTTGGCTCAGGTAATGATCCCAGAGTCCTGGGATGGAGCTCCACCTCAGGCTCGCTCCAAGAGGAGCCTGCTTCTCCCTCTCCCTGCTGCTCCCCCTGCTTGTTCACGTATACGCACTCTTTCAGTGTCAAATAAATAAAATTATTTTTTAAGAACCCAAGTTTATATAGAAACTTCACAAAATACATAAAATATATTATTTCAGAAATACCACTTTTATCAGTACATTTATAAAAAGGTAGAACACTGTTTGCTCCAAAAGTTTATTATAAATCTCTCAAAGGCAAATACAGCATTCTGTGAAACATCATTTAGAAATGTGGAAGTAAAAAAGTAAAGATTTAGAAAGTAATGTGGATAATGGGAAGATATGAGATACACATAGGGAGAGAATTTATGGGAAGTAGCCCCTCACTGGAATTAAAATCCATAAATTATTGCTGCTGAAGTTCTAGTCCTCTACTATGGCTCCTTTGAGATCCTCATAATGATAGGTATTCTTACCATGTCCTCTCCCCCACCTTGTAAGGAAAAAATGCTTTACACATTGGTTAGCTATATTAGTATCAATAACAAGTAATTGATTGACCTCTCCTTTATGCACAAATGGTTTCTCAGTTGATATTTTGGATAAAATATACTGAGAACAAAAATGGCAACATAAATATGATTCAGTAATTTTTTAAAAAGATTTATTTATGATAGAGAGAGAGAAAGAGCAGGAGAGGCAGAGGAAGAAGGAGAATCTCCAGCAGACTCCCCACTGAGCACAGAGCCCAACACAGGGCTCAATCCCACAGCCTGGAGATCACAGCCTGAGCCAAAACCAAGAGTCAGACACTTATCTGCGCCACTTAGAAGCCTCTGATCCAGTAATTTGATAAGCACTGACATTCATGTTAGCTTCATTGAGAATAGGAAACAAAACAAAAACTGTAGAAAAAAATTAGGAGCCAAAAGCTCCATTTTCTGCAAAGGTGGTATTGCCATTATTATTCTCCTCATTTTATTCAGGAAGAATTACATACATAGGTTGAACAGTAACAATGTGCATCAATAAGCCAACATTTTTCCAGCACTCTGTTTCTATCCTTTTCATCCTCCATCGCCTACATTTTGAAGTTCTTTTCTAAGTATGTTGCCACTACCAGTGTTCACCCTTTCTTATCCTTTCCCCAAACTACCATACTTTCCTAACTAATCTTTCTTCTCCCTCCTTGACTCCAATCTACCCTTGATCATGTTGTCAGCTTAATTTTCCTAGTTTGACTCTCAAATTCACTGTCCAACTAGAAAACTTAAAATAGTTTCCTCTGTTTACCACATGAATTTCAAAATCTCCTACACTTTAGCATTCCAGCACTTTCTCCAATATGATCAGAACCCATTTTCTAGTCTTCTTTTGAATTATGCCCCTTGGAGGTAACCAACTAGTCAAACAGATTGCTAAGTGTTCCTCTAAATGTAGCCTATATGTTCCCACCAGCTCAATCTGTTCCTCCCACTAGAAATATAGAGGAAGACCAATATACAGCATAGAGAAGTCCATCCCAAACATCTCTCATGGTTTACAATGAATATCAGTCTTTTCTATGAAGTATTTTCTTTTATATCCAACTTCCTCCAACTATAAATAACCTCTTTTCCATCTTTACTAAATATAATTTGTACTTATGTTTTTAAACTTTACATGCTCAATCCCCAATTACTGAGGTTCCAATTTTGGTAATGGCAGATTTACCTACCATTAAAATAAGATTCATCTGCCTAACAATTACATAATAAGCTACGGAAAAAACAAAAAAAAATCCAACTGTCTGAAGGGAAGAGCGTGACCAAATGCAAGAATGAAAATGGAAAGGATTAGACCTTTGAAAGAAGGGAACCACAATGGATTAGATTCAAATTGACTGAGTTTTCCCCCTAAAGGTACTCTCTGGTACAGACATTAAAACCCATCTAGAACTCAAGCAGAAAGCCATAGTCTTATGAGCGCAAGGAATCTGAGGACGGGAGTTTTTAGGATTGCCAGAGCAGCTGCAAAGTTGGGGAGGAAAGAGTGAAAAGGAGGAATTTGCAGAGGAGGGAACTTCTGCAAACAAATGGGCAGGGCTCTAAAACAATAGCTGAGAAGGCTGAAAGAATTAACCAGAGATTTCAGCAGCTGTTTCCTTGCTACAGGGAAGACTGAGTTTGGAGTCCCAAAGAGTTAGAAAGACTTGGTTAAGTACTTTGTGCTTTCCACCAAGACCTGCCTTTTTATTATTATTTTTCAAATTTTAAGTAGGCTCCATGCTGGGCATGGAGCTTAACCTGGGGCTTGAACTCATACCCTGAGATCAAGACCTGAGCTGATATTAAGAATCAGACACTTAACCAACTGGGCCACCTATGCATTCCTATACCTTTTTATTTTTTAACACTATGTTTCTAGGACTATGACTACAGAGTAAAACTGAAACAGACCCACCCTACAAAGCATAAAATATACCCTCTACAAATTCAAGGTAATCTATTTGTAATTTAACTGTCTGCTGGAACAAAACTCATCACATTACCAGTGTCATTAAGTGGATAGCCATAAGGATAGAGAATTTAGAGAATTATACTTTTTTTTCTTTTCCTTTTTCAGAATGAAACTTAATAAAAATTGGCTTGATCAGGATTAATTAGCATATTAATAAAGTCATAGGTTCACCTGATGTACAAGAATCTTCACTTTAGTATTATGCATAATAACTCCAACTGAAAATTGTTGTTCAAAAGACAGCAAGCCTGGGGGCACCTGGGTGGTTCAGTAGTTGAGTGTCTGCCTTCGGGTCAGGTTGTGATCCCAGGGTCCTGGGATTGAGCCTGCTTCTCCTGCTACCTATGTCTCTGCCTCTCTCTGCCTCTCTCCTGAATAAATAAATAAAATCTTAAAAAAAAAAAAAAAAAAAAAGACAACAGGACTAAAATGGAGTCACTTGTACTTAGCCCCATATCAGCAAATAAGGACTTAACACCTATCTTAACTGCAATTTCAATTTCTCTCAGGAATGAAGTCTTAAACTAGTCAAGCTGGAATACCAATCAGAGGCAAGGTAATCTGTTCTTTCCTTGTCCTTGTCCTTTTTTGCCCATAAGTCTTTCATTTTGTAAAGCTTTCAGAAGCTTCTATTTGCTAGATGGAATGCTGCTGGATTCATGAATCACTGAATTAAGCCAATTTGATCTTTAAATTTACTCAGCTGAATTTTGTTTTTAACCAATTTAGTGGCAGCTGTGGGATCTGAAGCAAATTTCTGATGGCATTCAGATACAATAAGCAACAGGTGTGGTACCCACAAACCCTTGAATTCTTGGTCTTTTTCATCATTTCCAAGAGCCATGGGTAAGTTTCTCTTGATTCTGGGCTCCACTCTCTCTGCACAATCCCAATCTAACTGGTTTACAAGCCAGTTCCATGCTGGAATTCTGGCTTAACTGGTGGAAACCCCCAGTTCTTGATTCTGTCCCAAGACCCATGTGGGAACTGTTAGTGGCAGCTGCAGTTTCCCGCTGATGTGGAGCCTCCAGTCCCCATCTGTTGGTGTCAGCTAGTTTAATCCTTTCCCCAGTCCAAGGTTCCATGGTGGAAATCACTGGTGGTACACACAAGACTATCTCATGGCCAAGACACAGTAACATCTCTTGGTTATTGCCAATATACTACGATATACATGTTTGTTTGTCTTGTGTTGGGTAAAGGCTAATGCTAATGGGGAGTTTGGAAGCGAAGAAGCTGCAAAAATTGGTAGGAACATGTTGAGCACTTAAAAGCTGTTAGAGCATCCACCAACTAACTCAAAGATCCCCACGTTAGTATAAATTGGCTGCAGAATGGATAAGATTGACACTATATCACTGCCAACCTCAAAATATCTGTGTGATGAGGTACGCTGCAAAATATCACAAAATCCCCAGTGTAGCAGCACATCCCTTTTAGGTACACGTTTGGCTCTGAGAGATCCAAAGATTTAGCTTTAAAAAGAAAAAAAAAAAAGAAAGAAAGAAAAAGAGATCCATAAATTCTAAAAAGTTAAGCATGCCACCTTCTGGCACACCTGCATATTTAGTCTAAAAACTATGGTCTCAGAAGTTCTATAGCTTGGCGAAATATCTACAAAAATGTCAAAATTTTATTAGAGACAACCTAGAATTACAATGGCCATTATGGAAAACGTTCCAATTAGATGAGATCATTCATTTAAGAAATGCACTTGAAAACAAGGGTTCCTGAACTGAACAAACAGAATGGGATACATATTTTAATTGGTATTCAGAAGATTGCAAAATGTATCAAGATTCCAAAATTACTTCATTAAAAATATGAAGCAAAAGGCTAATGAAAAATTAAAGACACAAGAGGTACTTTAAAAAGATATAAAACCAGAATGATTCCTATTGCTCCCCTCTAATCTTCCTTTACCTTAGTATTCAACATTCTACTGATCTATCTAAACTGCCTTTCCACCCTGAAAAGACTATTCAAAGGTTACCTTTTATGATAAAATCATTCTTTCACTCCTTGATCAAAGACCAAACTAAAAACCATAAAGAACTTCCTAAACCCAAGGATGATCCACAAAAGTTTTCTGAAGAATTTATTCGAGTCATTATGAGGACTTATGACCCCAGGCTGCCAGATCTTGTGCGTATGCTGGTGGGACCTGGGGAAGCCCAAACAGGATACAAAGCAGGATGGTGTAACTCCAAGGATGATATCCCAGATCCTTAACCTTCAACCTGGTTCCCTTGTGGACAAGAAAAGGCTCACAGAACAGCCCACTGATTTTTTTTTTTAAGATTTTATTTATTTATTCATGAGAGAGAGAGAGAGAGAGAGAGAGAGAGAGAGAGAAAGAGAAAGGCAGAGACACAGGCAGAGGGAGAAGCAGGCTCCATACAGGGAGCCTGACATGGGACTCCATCCTGGGTCTCCAGGATCAGGCTGAAGGCAGCACTAAACCTCTGAGCCACCGGAGCTGCCCCCACTGATCTTTAAAAGACATTCCTAGAGTCTTCCCTGTTCACATTGGTAAATTATTCAAAAGTGCAAACAAAAGAAAGATGAATCTACCGCAGACTTTAAACTCACTTGGAAGCTCTCTTCCTGTAGCATTCTGGGCTCTATACAATAATTGAGGTCACCCAATTTGCTCTAGCTGTCCTATTTGTAAATGGATTATCTCTTGAGATTAGTGGATTGACAAAAAAGCAGAAAACAGGATGGGAGACAACTGACTGAACCTGTAATCATAGCTGAGCACTTTGAAAGGACTTGGGAACAGCACCACGAACAGAAGTCTGCCAACCTACTAGCCTTACAACCACAACAGCTCCAAGGCCAGGCACCTAAAATAATGTCCAGGTCCCCCATATCACACCCTCCTAGGGGTCCACAATCAAAACAATGGCCCAAGTGTTGATGGTTCATTTGCAATCAACCAGGACACTAGAAAAAAGTATTCTCAAAGGTTCTATGCAAATCTGTCAACATCAGCTCAAGTGAAGCAGATGTTTCCTCCAGAAACATTAGTAAAAAAATTTTTAAATATATATTTTTTAAGATTTTATTTATTTATTCATGAGAGATACAGAGAGAGAGGCAGAGACACAGGCAGAGAGAGAGAAGCAGGCTCCATGCAGGGAACCCAACATGGGACTCGATGCCAGGTCTCCAGGATCACGCCCTAGGCTGAAGGCAGGCGCCAAACTGCTAAGCCACCCAGGCGTCCCCAGAAACATTAGTAAAATCTTTAGCCAACTGAGCAGATAATCTTAATTTATTTTATCTACTAGAAAAACAACTTAGATTCAACTTCTTTTATAACTAGTGAGTTATATATTACTACTGTACCTGATTCATGGCAGTAATTTTAAAATAGAAGTTATAAGTTCTCTATTACATCTCTCTGTAGATCTGTGTTGCAGATAAGTTATTTTTTTTATCTCTAGACGGTATTGGTAAAATTAATTTGTAAAAGAGTTCTATTTAATTGGCTTAAGGAAAATTAAGCACTTATATGAATTAAGGTATTCCTAAAATTCTCAGATAGACAATAGAAACTAATCCAACTGTTACTCAGATTCATGAGATCTGGGAAAATATTCAGCATCAAAGCTAACTTAAGTTTGTTGGTTTAATTAAAATAGTTCTTTAGAATTATCAATAGTGAATTTAATGCAGACATACAACTTTTATTCTACTTGGGCTTAACAGTCAAGTATGTTCACATTATCTCTGTTATGGAACTTGTCAGGAAAAAAAATAATATGATGAATTTTCACAAGTGATCTAAACATAATTTTTGAAAATGAGTGAATTAAGATTTATTTATTTTCGAAAGAGCACACATGTGCCAGAGAGGGAGGAGGAGCAGATGGAGAAGGAGAGAAAGAGAGGGGGGGGGGGAGAAAATTTCAAGCAGACTCCTCACTAAATGTGGAGCCTGACTTGAGGCTCGATCTCATGACCCTAAGACTAAGATCATGACCAGAGCCAAACTAACAGTCAGACACTTAACTGACCAGGCTACCCAGGTACCCTAAGAACAAATGAATTAAAATAGTCTTAAGCAAGATAAAAAGTTTTAAATTAATTTTTAGAATAGTTTCCCCAGATTTTTTTTTTTAAGATTTTATTTATTTATTCATGAAAGACACAAAAGGAGAGAGGCAGAGACAGGCAGAGGAAGAGAAGTAGGCTCCTTGCAGGGAACGTGATACAGGACTTGATCCCAGAACCCCAGGATCACGACCTGAGCCAAAAGTAGACGCTCAACCACCGAGCCACCCAAGTGCCCCTCCCCAAATCATTTTTTAACCCGGGACCTTAAAGTTGTGTTAAATTAAGTGATGGAAGATCATTAAATCTCTAGATCATTTACAAATAATATAAAAACTGAAACATTACTGAATATACATTTATCTACTTTTGGCTTCCTTTTACTAAGGAATTAAAAGTATTTGGATCTATTAGTAAACATGCTTTGTGCCTGAGAAAATTATTATGAGAAAACAAGCATTTCCAGAAATAACAAAAAGTTTAAGTCTGCCAATCCACAGAATGCTAAAGACAATTCATTACTGTTTACTTCTTAATTTTCATTAAAAATTAAAATTTTTAGGGGCACTTGTTTGGCTCAATCAATAGAGCATGCAACTCTTGATCTCAGGGTCATGAATCCAAGCTCCACATGGAGTATGGAGACTACTCAGGTTTTTTTTTATTATTTTTTTTTAAGGTTCTAGGGTTAAAAATTCTAACATATATAATTAAAGCCACTAAGGTTTATGGAAAAGGAATTTTTGGACAGGAATATTAAGCATGGTCAAGACTGGCTAAGACCAGAATGACTTTAAGTGAATGTGTTTTATAGTAAGCTAGTGCAGGAGTGCCTGGGTGGCCCAGTCCATTAAGCACCTGACTCTTGATTTTGGCTCACGATCTCAGAGTTTTGAGATCTAGCCCTACATTAGGCTCCATGCTGAGTATGAAGCCTGCTTAAAATCCTCTCTCTCTCCCCCATGCTCCTCCCCAAATCACATGATGATAGATAGACAGATGATAGATAGATAGATAGATAGATAGATAGATAGATAGATAGATAAAGGGAACTAGTGCAAAACCAGAATATGGTTTTCACTCTGTTAAAAGAACAAAGTTTTCTTGGACTATTTGGTCTGCTTTTGATGAGAAACTAAAAGATTCTTTTTCCTTTACCTTTTTATATAATCTGCCTAGAAAACAAAGATTTTATCTGGTCAAAATAATTTCCTGTGTTTCATGTTTTTATCACATCTTTAATTACTTAAGAAAACTGAATCTTGGGCAGCCCAGGTGGCTTGGTGGTTTGGTGCTGCCTTCAGCCCAGGGCGTGATCCTGGAGACCCGGGATCAAGTCCCACATCAGGCTCCCTGCACAGAGCCTGCTTCTCCCTCTGCCTGTGTCTCTGCCTCTCTCTGTAACTGTGTCTCCCATGAATAAATAAATTAAATCTTAAAAAAAAAACAAAAACAAAAACAAAAAAAATGAATCTTCCCCATTGAAAGAACTAAGGTTATTATTTTGCAATGATCTAACTTTTTCTATTTGCCTTCCAAGTCTTTAACTGTCGCTACAGTTAATTGGATAACTACTGTTTCACAGTAACCTATGATCCCACCTGACCAAGTGTTTTCCAATCTGTGATTTTTTTGATCAACTTCCCAAAAATCATAGTATTTCTGACCTTAAACTAATTTTAGTATTTTTCTAGGGGGTTCCTGGAAAATTGGAAAAGGTTTGTATTCTCTCCTTATAAAAAGGGAGATGTTAAACTAATTAGGCCTACTTGAAATGTTAAATGAGGAGAAGCATTGTCAAATAGTATTAAGCCTTCTTTATGTTGTTTTTATACAGGCATGTATTATAGGTGTCCTAAAAAATTATATGAAATTCCTAGAAATCTGATGCCCTGGTATAATGTTATATCATTCATAATTCTACTTATCTTAAAATGATGTGACACACACACACACACACACAAATTTCCTTGTCTATTCCATTTTAAGGGACTCTTGTCAGACCTTTAACCACAGTTAAGTCTTTTAAGGCTTCTGTCACTCAGAGATGTTGTTTTACTCTGATGCTTAAGTGTTCCTGCAAAAGTACTACACATTCATGGAAAGGATTTTGACAAGTACAGGTTTTTTTTTTTTTTTTTAAGTTTTTTTTTTTTTTAAGTAATCACAATACCCAACATGGGGCTCAAACTTACAACTCCAAGATCAACAGGTACATGTTCTACAGACTGAGCCATGCCAGGTGCCCTGCCAATGACAGGTTTCTGATAACTAAAATCATACAACTGAACTGGAAATTCCTATTTCTAGAACTATTAGAAAAAACTGGATTCAAGAATTAATAACATGGTTGGCTCAGTTCAGTAGAACATGTGACTCTTTTAAAAAAAATTATTTATTTATTTATTCATGAGAGACACAGAAAGAGAGAGAGAGAGAGAGAGAGAGAGAGAGGCACAGACACAGACAGAGGGAGAAGCAGGCCCCATGCAGGGAGCCCGACATGGGACTCGATCCCAGGTCTGCAGGATCACACCCTGGGCTGAAGGCAGGCGCTAAACCGCTGAGCCACCTGGGCTGCCCGAACATGTGACTCTTAAAGGCCATGAACCCCATGTTGGACACAGAGCCTACTTAAAAAAAATAAAGAATAACATAGGACTGAATGAGGAAAATTATAATTTTTATCACTTCTTGTTTGAAATACTGCTGGTTCTTTAATGTTTTGCTTTTCCAGATTTGGCAATTTGGTAAAGTATACCTTTTTAAATAACAATGAAATACTAAAGTATTCTTTTTTTTTTAAGCAGGCTCCACACCCAATGGGACTTGAACAAATGACCCTGGAATCAAGAATTGGCTGCTTAACCAAATGAGCCACCCAGGCACGCCAGGAGTATTCTTTTCAAGTAATATAGTTAGTTATTTACATAACTTCAATAAAAGTCTGTTCTCCTTATAACATAACTGAAAGTACTGGTTATGGGACGCCTAGGTGGCTCAGCAGTTGGGCATCTGCCTTCAGCTCAGGGCATGTGATCCTGGAGTCCTGGGATCAAGTCCCACATCGGCTCCCTGCATGGAACCTACTTCTCCCTCTGCCTATGTCTCTTTCTCTGTGTGTGTGTGTCTCTCATGAATAAATAAATAAAAATAAAATAAATAAAAAAAGGAAATACTAGTTATGTCACCAAGGCTTTAACTGGAGGTTTTACAAGTAAAATTTGATGGCCAGTCTTTCAGAGGCTTTTGAGAGTCCAAAGATTCCTTAATAAAAATTTCAGCAAAGCAGTCTTCAGAAAGTGCTTATATGGTCAGTCACTGTTCTCACTGCACTTATATACACTTATATAAACAATCAGGCCAAGTTTACTGTAAACAAATGAGTTTTACGGTGATTATCTTTGGTTTTTTTTTTTAAAGAGTGGAGTTACTTGTAGAGAATAAGATGTTTGTACCTTTTAAATGTCAGATTCTGGCCCTATTAACTATTTTTGAGGTTTTGTTACATGCCTGCATGTATCCTGAATTTTTCTAGTTTCCTCATATATCTGGCTACAACTCTCAGAACTAGTTTTTCTTTTTCTTTTTTTTTTTAAGATTTTATTTATTCGTTCATAAGACAGACAGGAGGCAGAGGGAGAGGGATAAGCAGGACCCTGGGACCACGATTCATACACTTAACCGATTGAGGCACCCTGGTGCCCCTAAACTAATATTTTCAATTCTCTCCCACCTTTGGGATCACTAAGACTGCCCTTCAATCTCCTTGGAAAGGTCTCTACCAGTTCCCCCTCACCACCTAGATGGCAGCCAAACTCCAAGGACTAGAAGAACCCCAAGCACATATTTCACAGCTTGAAAAGCCTTCGCCTATCTAGTCCTGTGAAAATGTTGGATACCTTCAAATTAAACTGAAGAAGAGAAGTATGTAACATTGATGTATGCTACTCCCTCCCAAGACACCAGATCAAGACCATACTTTAGCCAATATCCTCTTTATCATAAAAAAACTCTGATCGATATACTAAAGACCCCTCAGTCCATTTTCCTGTCTTTTACTAACCTTAAAACTTGGGGAACTTTGCATCCAGGCTCTATATAAAGAAAAGGACACGAGGCAAGGGTAACCAGAATAAAACCACAAGTGCAGTCTACAAACCATTAAAATATACTGGCTTCCATTGCTGATGCCTTTCCAGTCCAGAGCCACAGATTAAAATGGGAATTACTGGGAGGCATTCAGGATTCACTTCCTTTGGCAGGACTCTACTTTCCCTGGTCAACACCACCTGCTATGGATTACCACTTCTGAGGAAGTTGAAACTCAGTTACATAAGATCACTGAGAAAGCCACTTGGCAAAAAAAGGTGAGTCCCTCCAGGGAGTCTTTCTTTGACTTAATTGATTTTGATTGGTTTGGGTCTTAGAGAGTCCTCAGTTCTAAAGTCCAATCCAAACACTGGGAATTATCTCACTTATTATAATCATACTAGTTTTCCCTGGCATGCTGTATTCTCTCAAAGGCTTTAAATGCATGTTTGTAGCCTCTACCCACTAAGCAAATGATCTCCCTAAGACTGAAACATCAAAAAAGAAAAGAATAACCAGCTTAAAAATATGAACCTGAAGCTGGGGTCTGTCAAAGAGATCAAGACCTGTGAAGACACACAAAGGATCAACAAAAGCTGTGAGAACTTTAAAAAGTGGTAGCTGGGAACAATGCTAATGCCTTAAATTTTAATCATATCTCTCAGTTAAGCTGAGAGTCTAATCCAAAAGGTGAGGGGTTGGTGGGGGTGGGGGGCAAGGATTGTTGAAAAAATAAAAATAGGCCCAAAAATGGGGTCACTTGTGCTAAGCCTCACATCAACAAAGAAAGATTTCATACCTAACCTAACTGTAGTTTCAACCTTTCCCAGGAATGTAATCTTAAACTAGTCAATCCTTGAATTTCCTAGTCAACAATAATGAGGTAATCCTCCCAATAGGCCTCTTCTGTCCCCAAAGAAAGATGAGGTAATCCATGCTTTCCTTATCTCTTGCCCCTTCTGCCTATAAAAGTCTTCCATTGGGATACATGGGTGGCTCAGCAGTTGAAAAGTCTGCCTTTGGCTCAGGGCGTGATCCCGGAGTTCCGGGATGGATGGAGTCCCACATTGGACTCCTGCAGGGAGCCTGCTCCTAACTCTGCCTATATGTCTCCCTCTCTGTGTCTCTCATGAATAAATAAATAAATAAATAAATCTTTAAAAATAAATAAATAAAAGTCTTCCATGTTGGAGGCACCTGGTTGGCTCAGTCAGTAGAGAATGTGACTGACTCTTGATCGTGAGACTGTGAGTCCAAGCCCCATGCCAAGCCCCATGCCAAGTGTAGAGACTACCTGAAAATAAAATTTTAAAAACAGAAAAAAACAACTTTTCCATTTTGTATAGTTCTTTAGAGCTCCTATTAACTAGATGGGATGCTGTCTGATTCATAAATTGCTAAATAAGGCCAATTTGATGGTTAAATTTATTAACAAAACTACCCAAGTACCATCAATAAATAGTGCAATGGATATGAGTCTTACATATAGAGAAAAAACATTAAAATCTCATGTAACTTAAAGAGTAATCATGACATTTCAGGGGCACCTGGGTAATCAGTCGGTTCAGCATCTGTCTTCGGCTGGGATCATGATCCCAGTAGTCCTAGAACTGAGCCCTGCATTAGGCTCCTTGCTCAAGGGAGTCTGTTTCTCCCTCTTCCTCTACTCCTACCTCTGCTTCAGCTCCTTCTCTCTCTCAAATACAATCTTGAGTAAAAAAAAAAAAAAAAGGAGTAATCATGACATTTCAAATACTGAGTATGGAAACCTAAAACACTCTTTACATATTATTTTACAAATAAGATATAATTCTATATATTTTGTTAATATATTTATTTATTTCAGAGAGAATACAAGAAGCATGAGTGGAGGGAGAGGGAGAAGCAGACTCCCTGCTGAACAGGGAGCTTTAATGTGAGGCTCAATCCCAGGACCCTAAGATCATGACCCTAAGACCATGATCATGAAGGCAGACTCTTCACTGACTCAGCCACCTAGGTACCCCTATAATTCTATTTAAATTGCAACATGGCAAATGCTTTAAAAACTCTCCAGGTACTTTGATAAAAGAAGATGTTAAATGTCATACTTTTCTAAAATTGGATATAATTTAAATGGATAACCACCTTCAGCTGGAGACTGAACACATAAAATGTTCTAGAGTCTCAATTAGACTGATAATTTTTTGGGACACCTGGGTGGCTCAGTGGTTGAGCATCTGCCTTCAGCTCAGGGCGTGATCCCAGGATCTGGGATCTGGGATCGCGTCCCACTTTGGGCTCCCTGTGGGGAGCCTGCTTCTCCCTCTGCCTATGCGTCTGCCTCTCTCTGTCTCATGAATAAATAAATCTTTAAAAAAAAAAAAAAAGACTGATAATTTTCTAGCTTATCTGGCTATTTTCTCTAGTAGCAGCAGCTTATATTGAACTAGGGGTAGTTCTGCTATTTAACACAGATATTCTATGGTGTTCTACAAAGAACACAGTTCTGCTATTTTATTCCACCACAGATATTTAGGTCACTGACTTACTTCACTGGTGCCACAGAATTTATAACCACTTTGTTCCAATGCACTGTAAATCTGTTAATCACAAGATCACAGGAACTTACAAGTTTCCCTCAAAATAGCTAATTTCTAAACTCGTCTCCTTACAAACAATGACAAAAAATAATTTAAAAATAAACAAAAGTGTTATTAAATTATTAACACTATTCACACATCGTATCTTAAACTAATATACAACATTTGAGAACATACTAACAGTGCTCACATTATCAGCCATTTCATCCAATAAATACTCCGAAAAGACTGGTTCTAGGATTTATTGTGCTGGGCCACACATACATAAATACTAAATATATGTGGCTATCATTGAACACGATATCTACATAAATGGTCTCTCAAAAAGTACTATCAAAGGATACTGTACATGAAAAAGTTTACAATTCAATATATTTACAAGGAAAATCTACACAGAAAGAGGGCAGAAAACAATATTCAAATTAAACCAAAGTACTCACGTTGATGCCCAACCCATCAAAGGATTTTCCCATCGCTCCCTGGTATCAAACTCCATCTTCCATTTCTTTGTGTTATTTACTCCAGACTGCATGTTATTGCGAGCAGGAACAAAGATCCTGACTTTTCTAGTTTTGATATGCTCTTCTGGAACACCAGTTAAAGTAGTAATATCCTACAGAAAAATAAGCAAACACATTTCTAACAGCTCATATACACTCTGATGTACTTTTGCTGCTTTGTATACCCATATAACCCTATTCAGATTTCCCAACTGGGGTTTTTAGCTTTCTGATTTCACTAACTCTAGTATTTACCCTGTATATTGCTATTTTGACATCTGAAAAAGATATATTGGGAGTAGTTAGGGTACAGTAGAAAAGGGTTCATGAAAAAAAAAAATTTAGGTGCCTTCTGTCCAACAAAACATTGGTAATTTCTGAAGTGTTTGCTGGTAGATGAACCTGTCATCAGTAGACTCTTATTTCATGAGCTAGTATAACTAGTAAGAGAGAAAAATTGTGAATGGAGTAAGGAAATATAAAAGATTGATAACTTTTAAATAGAAAAAAGTCCATTACCAGTGATTTCTGTGTCAAACTGCTTACAAGGCATTTCTTTAGAGAAAGGCCTAAGCCTTTTGGCAAACAAAATCAATTAACAACTTTAGATACTACCATTTTATCTCTCTTTGGTGAAATCTACTGAGAAGAAAATGATACATCAAATCTACTCTGCAAAAGTAACGAAAAAAAGTTACCATTGTTTTCATTTCACCTTTCTGCAAAAATTATGTAACTTTCTCTTTTTTAAAAAAAATTTTATCTAGTAACAAATGCTCAACTGATAAATGCATATAATTCTGATACCCCAAGTTTAGACCTATTTCTCAAATATGGTACAATCAGGACACAAAATAGTAAAGTAATTCAGAATTTAAGTCTCCATTCAGTAATAGTAGAAACACTATATTTGATCAAAGTAAGATCATATCAGGGTTAACCATATTCTTATAAATGAAGCATTATCATATCATGGTTCACTTACTAAGGTAAATTTTAAATAACTGGTTAAAAACAACAGAGTAAACATGAAAATGATACCAAACTTGTGAAAACCAGAAAATTTTGTGAATTTCAATTTAATTGTAATAAATCCACTAAAGACAAATGTGTATTTAATTTATAGTTCCACTCTAAACAATATTATGGACCAAATAATTGTGTTAACACTTGGTGCTGCAATAGGTACTGGGCAAATACTAAATATATTTCTGACTGCACTGGCCTTCCTACTCAGACTAAAAAAATTGTTTAGGGGCACCTGGGTAGCTCAGTCCATTGAGTGGCTGCCTTCGGCACTGGGCAAAGGTCAAGATCTCAGGATGCTGGGATTGAGCCCTATGTCAGGAATCCCTGCTCAGTGGGGAGTCTGCTTCTCTCTCACTCTCTCTCTACCCCTCCCCCTGCTATGCTCAGGCTCTCTTTCTCATAAATAAATAAATAAATAAATAAATAGATAGATAGATAGATAGATAGATAGATAGTTTACTGTTATTTTAGCTGGCAACCAATCTTCTGCTTGACACAATATCTTTCTACTTACACCAATAACTAGGTGTGGTTACTTTGTCACAGCTTGTCTGGAGAAACTACCAAAATAACCCATATAAATATTTATTATACAAATACGCACTTCTAGTACATACCTACATTTTTAAAGTTTCTTTGTATACAGGATAAAAGCAAAATATGCACAACTGGCTCATAATTTTTAAACATATAACTAAGTTTTATTTGATCATTTTTAATTGTCAAGTTCAATTTCAAAGAAATTTCAAGTATGATGACATCTGATGACTTAAAGAGCTTAAAGAAACTCCTGGGAAGTCCTCAATAATTTGTCATATTAACTTATTTAATATTATATATTGATGTTAAATATATATTTATTTTATATATTTTTTTCAGCTAGAGCTGAAGTGGGATATAAACAAACAATGCACATGTATTATAAAATTACAGGATAAAGTATCATTTCCAAATTCCACAGCAAACCCTCCAATATGAGTTGAGTCCATAAACACTGGATCGATAAGTTAGCTACTTTTTAAGACTTACAGGAAAGGAAGCTATTAAACTCTTAACACTAATTAATTAGCTCAGGAAGATGAGATGACAGGAAACATTACCTTCTCTTTATAATCTTCTATATTGTGAGGTATATACACTAAAGTAATTTTTTAAACTTTTAAAAAAGGAAATAGCATTTCTTGATTTGTACTATTAGAATAGGAAAACGATTTTTTCTTTAGGATGGAAAATCTCTCTTAAGTGGCTATAAAATGTTACTGAGCTCTTTTTATTTTGAACAACCATGAGTGCCTCCATAGCTTCTCAAAGTATAGCATTTTTTAAATTGATATTCCCCAGTTTAAAGTTGATATTCCTCAATTTAAAGTTGGCACTGGCACAAATAAGTTACTGAATTTTGAAGACCAAGTTGTCCTAACACAGAATCCGTTTTTGCCGGCAAAAGACATGTAAGGTACTGCAGCCCAGTTGAGCTGCTGCCAAAGACGAGGATGAAAAGGCTTGGCATCGCTCACATACTTGACACCTAAAGGGCACAGAAGCTCTAAAATTCCTAGTCCCTGTAGGCACACTCTTAGTCTAGACAAACTGATTTCTCACACTTTTAAAATGCATTACGACACTATTGTTATCATTTCATCCACACAGCTTCAGCAAGTGACAGAAGAACCTGTCCTTTAAGCCACATTTCAATGGGCTAAAAGCTCCCACTCCAAGATTCCATTAAAACAATGTAATACTTGAAAAGAACTATGAGGCACTATATTGAAATCTTTACTTGTGTCTTGAATTCTTTGCTCTCCCTCAAAATAAATAAATAAAAACATCTGCAAACTAAACTACCAAAGACAAAAAACCAAAAACCAAAGACATCAACTCTAGACTTCTACTCTGGTATTGCAATTTGGATCACCTGTGGTTTAAAAACAAAACAAAACGCTGCTTATAAAAGATATGTTTTGAAGATGTCAATATTGCCTTTTATAGATTTCTCATTTTACTGGTAAAATATTTATAAATAGCAATTCATGATATTCTATGACCACAGAAAAGCTAAATCACATTTGATAGGAAGTCTTAAAGATTTTACCTGAAGAAACTCAAGACTCACTAGGTAATAATTATCTATAAATTTTAATACATCAAGTTACCCTTTGGATAATACACACTAATTTACTGAATTTCAAAACTTTTAAAGAGGAGTAAGCATAAAACCTATATTCCGATTATTAAAGAATGTCATTATCTTAAGTTTCACAATCATAGGTATAATAATGTGATTTTTAAGAAGCAATAATTAGTGATTTGTAGATTGAAAGGCATTCAAATATCTGCTACTGAAAAGATGCATATCATAATTCCAAAGTTCCACTCTTTCAGTATCATCTCTTCTACAATTTTAAATTCTGGAAGAGCGTACAGCTGACCTTCTATTTCATAAGTCTAGTTCAATGGAAGAGGAATTTTAAAAATCATTAAGAAAGTATATGCCAGCATATGTAAATAAACTTTATTCTTTCAAACACCGATTTCCATTATAAAATATTAGTTTTCCATATAAAAACTGTATGATTCGGTTATCAACTGTCCCCATTTATGTTGTGTGAATTCAACTTTTTTTTTTTTTTTTAACAAAGGAAGCAGGGAACAAGCAATGGGAAGTTGGTGTCAAAATGCAGAAAAACCTCCCAGCAAGCTTCTTGCAACCACCCAGGATTTAGAGTCTTGCTGGTCGCTCTCTTTTCAATACCAGAATTTCACACATTTCAATGACTATTATGACTTCAAAGAATCAAATTTTCATCATTGTCCGTCATCTGCCGGTTGATTTGTATAAAGGAGTTCTTCTGCATGCACTCCAAACAAAAGCCTCCTTACTTTTGTGGCTATATATCAAGTTTAAAAGTTTTGTTTGTGACAGTTGTGTCTTTGGTAAATTAGGGTAACACTGAAGGAGTGCAGCTGCTCTGCAGGAACCTCCTTTTTGGCACCATTTCACTTAAATAAAAACTGAATAATTAGCTTCTGCCTTTATTAAACCACAAAAATGCCACTGGCCTTAGTAATTACTTCCAGTTGCCCCACCCACTTAACCTTAATAGTTTACACTTGTCATAAAGAGAAATAAATGAAAAAGGTTTTCACCACTTTGGGGAATTTTTGATCTCCCCGTACATCCATAAGAGCCAAAATTTTAACCAGGCTTTTTGATAATAAGTTCACTAAAACACACTGTTGAAAAGTTTTAATAAAGCACATACTGTAACATTAAGTACAAATATTGTTACAGAAACTTGTTCTACTGCAAACTTTTAGTTACCAATTATGTATTTAAATTTATTCCAGGGCTAACACTGATCTAAATTTGAAGACTGCGTTTATATTCTACTTCAACCATGAGAGATGTTAAAAAGAAAACAATTTTAGATCTGTAATAAAAACTTCCTTTCAAGTACCCCACAGATACTTAGCACGAGAAATTCATGAAATGATCTCATAAATAATGAAGGGCATTTTATAAAATAAATTTTACACTTTGAAAAATATAAAGAGTTGACAGCATAACCAACAAATGTATTTAGTTATACGGAAGAACTTGAAGCACTTCTAAAAAAAAAATCAGTGGCCATAAAAATTAAGATACAAATAAAAACTGCAAAAGTGCACTGATGTGGGAATCCAACCAGGTGATGAAACAGTGTTGGAATGTAACATTACATTTTGCATACTGGGTAAGGCTATCATGGAACCAGAAGTTTTAAATAAAATGTTAAGATAGAAATAGTAACATGGAAATGACTGCAAATCATAAAACAAGTAAAAAAACTAAGAATTAGAGACATTTCTCAATCTCAAACCATTTTCATTACTCCCAGATCCTTCTGAGCAGGAGCAATGGTTAAAGGCAAAGGGCTGAGTCCCAAATGTGGGCAAACGAATAAGCTTTTCTTAATTTGCTATCTATAAAATCAACATAATGAGGTAAAATGACAACTAACATACGTAAAATGCATACCTCAGACAACAAAAAGAATATATCTCATTTACTCAACATATTTTTCAGCACCTACTATGTATTAGTTATTGGACACAATGCTCAAAACAGTACATGCATCGTCTCTATTCTCATGAAAATTAATATGAACTTTTTAAAAAGGACAGGGTGAATAAATAGTAAGAAGCTGGTGTTAAGATGCAGAGAATCTCCCACCTTCCTTGAAAACTTTGTAATCAAAATACAACAAAGGGTTTTGTAATTAGAGTCAGTAAATTGCTACAAGTCTGGAGAAGAGAAAAATATAGCTTTTTCAAAGAGCTGAATGTCCCATTTGTTGGATACATCAAAAACACTGAGTCAAATATACATTAAATTGGTTTTACAAAGTATGAAAACACATACTAGTAAGCCTATGACACTCATGTAATTGAAAGAATAAGATATAATTTGCCTTTGTTTCAACTCAAAATCAAAGATCCTACTATGCCAAGGTAGTTATGCCAGGGGCTGCAGAGCATATAAAGACAAAACTTTGGGACACCTGGGTGACTCAGTGGTTGAGCATCTGCCTTCAGCTCAGGGCGTGTTCCCAGAGTGGTGGATAGAGTCTCTCACTAGGCTCCCCACAGGGAGACTCCTTCTCCCTCTGCCTGTCTCTGCCTCTGTGTCTCTCATGAATAAATAAAATCTTAAAAAAAAAAAAAAAAAAGACAAAATTTTATTCCTAAGTTTACAATTTGTACACCCATAGTGGGAGTAATGTGTGGGAGAAATAACTAAATAATCATATCGTGAAATACAATATTGGGTAACAGCAAGGAAGTAGAATTCAGATAAATCTGGAGGAAACGAAGCCAGCTCCACCATTTGTTACATGTGCAATACTGACAAGCTATTTCACCTTTCTGTATTTCCGTTTCCTCCTTTAAACTGTATCACAGTACCTGTGTCATAGCACTGTTTGGAAGGATTAAATAAGGTTTTAAAGGTGAAAGAGTATCAGAAAATACATGATGATGAGGGACAAAGAAGATGATTCCTTCAGGATACTTATGATTTTAATGAGACTGGTAAACACTGTAACAGTATTAAAGAGAAATTTATAAAAATATATCCATATGCCTAACACCCTAGCAACTGTTTTAAGTGTTTTTACCTACCAATAATTATCCATATACATATCCACTTTACATAGTTATACCAATAATATTTTGCACTGATTATTTTTAAGTATCATATCACTACATTTTTTGACATATAGTTACCCAGTGTTCATATTTGTTTTAATGGCCTCATTAAAAATCTATTAAGTTGATATGTCACACTGTCTTAGCAATTTTGTCAGGGAGCCCTCTTGTTTAACTATAGATGCCAATAGTTAACCAGAAATAGACAAGACTGCTTAACTCAAGTTCTAACTAAAACCCATTGTGCTTATTTCTTATTGCACTTCCTTCAGGCATTGACAAAGACATTTTGCAATGACTGGAACATTCCAACACCAGACCAGAAAAGCCCAGATAGTAATGGAATGCCTAGAAGACCATACCCCACGTATCCCCTTCTCAGCCCATATGGGATCATGGTCTAAACACATATGGACTGCCACCCATGATCATACACTCTGCTTGCTTTCTTATATGGAACCCCCACCCTCCTCAAACTCTCCCAATAAAACTCTAGGTATCCATTTTGCCAGCAGAGAAGTAGGTTGTAAAGGCTTGTGCCTGCCACTTGCAAACGCTGCTGGCACCTGAATTAAATTTCTCTTTCTCTTTTCCAAATCCTTGTCTCTCGAGTTATTGGCTTCTGTCGCAACAAGTTTGTTCAGCAATAGTGTTGGCAAACACAGCTAGAAGCTATGCTTCAGATTTGTCCAGGCCCCTCAGGAATCCCTGGGATGGAGCAGTTGGCTAACACAGTGCACGGGGATTCACTCATTTATTTCCTCAGTTAGTGGCTATGACAGACTGATCAGCAACAATTTCTCATTGTTGAAAAATCAAATTGTTTCATTATTATTGCCTTTCAAATACACTGCAATGAAAATCCCAGTAAGCTGATTCCTTTAACTGTCATGGAGGGTAGAACTGACAAAATCAAAGGTTATAAGAATTTTCAGGGTCCCTGAAATGTTATCAAATTGCTTCCCAATACTGTGGTCAAATTTTATATTGCCACCAACAAGATAGGCCAACTTCCATTTATTCTTTAAAGGCATAGAAACACAAGTATATATTAATTGGCTTGAATTTATTTAGTGTGTATTCTTCCACATGGAACTATAAAGGAGAGGATGAGTTTGGTGTTTGACTTGTAAAAACATATCAAAAAATTAACAAAATTTCTTCAAAATTGACCCAAGTGATATTATGTTACTTTATAAGAGCAGCTACCAGAAGAAACCAGCATGAGATGGTAACACTCACCTAAAATCTAACTACCTAAAATGTAATTCTGAAACACCATACAAATATGCAATCTCTTTGTAATTGTAGGGACCAAGGGCAGGACATCTCGAGACAGGACAACTTGGCATGAACATTACTTTGATTTAAAAACAATCAAAACCCAGCAGATTTAGGAAAATCTCTTTACTTCCCCCCTTAACTGCCTGCTTGTACCAGAAAAAGAGCTATTAACAGAGTCCTCTTTACTAAAAAACTTATGTATATAATAAGGCAATTTTTTTTTAACACCTCTTCTTACTTTCCCACTAATGGCCCATTGTAGCTTCAGACTCCTACCCTCTCCTTAGCTCAGATAAGCATCACATTGCTCAATTGTGTTTGGAATTCCATGTCTATGTGAATTGCCATATGTACACTATTAAATTTGGTTTTCTCCTGTTAATCTGTCTCGTGTCAACTTGATTCTTAGTTCATCCTGAAGGACCCTGAAGGGCAGAATAAATTCTTCTTCCCCAACATAATGGTGTGGGGATGGCAAAAATTTTCAGATCAGTACTGTACACAGTCTATTTTGTAGTGCATGATTTGACATACCGGGTAGCTAGATCAAGTCTGCTAAGCAGCTATTTCATGACAGAATAGTACGATTTTTTTTTTTTCAGAATGCTACAATTTAAAAAAAAATGATACAGAAATAAACTTCTCCCCCCCCCCAAATCAGGAAAATCCATTGGAACACATCAATCAGTTTTACAGGGAAACACTTGAAACAATCTTTATTTTCTATAAACTTCGAAACAAGTGAAAGTTACTACAAAAGTCATGCTTCACAAATAAATGATCAATATTGCCTCAGTGAAAACCAAGATGCTTCACTGAAGCATTCTTAAGTTATTAAGCTAACAATTTTTTAACTTAACAAGAAGAAAGTTATAATAATAATGATCAACTTTTTAAGAATTAAAAAGACTTAATTTTTGCTTTTTAATCCAATGCTTCCAAAGGTTTTGGATTTTTAAATCACTAAGTCATGTAGCTATACAAGACATGTGAGAGCTTTTTCAGAAACTGAAAAGGACAAGAGTGTAGCCACAAAGCACTTGGAAGTCACATATTACAGTTTATAAAGATCCAATTTGTATTTTTTAATCAAATAGTCCTCCACATACCCTGGTAATAAATTAAAAGGCTGCCATACATTAAAAATTATTACAAAAGTCACAGCAGTAAAGAAATAAACAGGAAATAACTGTTGATTAATATTAAGGCAAAGGAATAGAAGGTAAATAAACTTCTTAAAATCAAGAGATGGTTTAAGCAATAAATGAAATTAAATCTGGAAAGGAAGCTGGAAATAATAAAAAATAATGGATCCAAAGCTAAATGCTTCTGGTTTAATAAAGCAATATTCAAGAGGCAGTGATATGAAAGTCAAACTACATTGTGAGGAGGCACATAAACTATATAAGACAATTTCTTGTTAATTTAATGTAAGAATAAAAGTGAAAGTACCCAAGAGAAGTCTCCTTTTTGCCTTAGGAAATGACAGTTAACTGAAAATATTAGTGACAACAGGGGACCCCTAAGCAAGTAAATATATACATGTACATATGCATGCATGTGCATACATATCCATTCATACCTTAAACATTGTATTATAACTCAAAAAGCATACATGTACATCCTTTTAATAAAATAATACAGGGCCAGTACTTAACAGGTATAGGTCCAGTGAGTAAATTCCAAATGTCATTTCTTCCACTAGCCACCAAGAAAATATGTCATATAGTTTTGGCTTCTTAAACATGAAGTTAGAATATAAAAACATCTGTGAAACACGCTGGGTCCAAAATTTGTTTAGAATTTTGTGATTTCTTTACACTACAATCTTTTATAATTGTTTCACCTCCACTTAATTCGACAGAAATTGTTTATTAGAAATTCATCAGTATTGTCTTTTCAAAGTATTCAACAGAACTGTCACAAAAAGAACTTTGTCCCCTATATAGCAATCAGATCATAGTATTCAATTAAATTATGTAATTACAATTTCAAGTAAAACTGGCATAAAAATCTGTGGAAACAAACACAACTGAGTCTTAGTAAGCATATGACTCAATTACAAAGAGCTGAAGTCTGGAAGTATACTAAAATGAAACCTAAATTAAGCCATAGTATGTAGTGTGTTCGGGTGTCAGAAAGTATGTTTTAAAGAAAGAACTGAATCAGTAACTGAGCAAATTGTTAAAGGTAGGTTAAAAAAAAAAAGGTAAAAGATTCATTAACAAAGCCATTATTGTATAAGAACTGTCACAATGTAGAAAGTACATGGACTTTTACTGCCACCTATGATGGAGTAATTGTTACCAGACTTCCTCTTGCCATATAAAACTGGGAAAATTATTTTAAGCAACTATTTTCAGGTACTGGACAACTAGATAGTAGGCAGAATCATACTGTAATCCCTGGAAAAAGAATTCTTGATGTAGCCCTTAACTGTCTCAGCTTTATGCCTGGAAGTACAGTGCAGACCACTGGGAAGCCCAAGCAGAACACAGGAGTTCTCAAAGCAGAGTAGGTAGGGATCAGTTTAGGGATGGTGAGGTAACAAACATTTGTGAAGCAGAGTTCTAAAGAGGAGCAATGAGGCAAAATAAATAAAAGGCAACCGAATTAGAAATAAAGAAGTAGAATCATCTCTGTTCACAGATTTATAGGATTCCATATACACTCACAAAAACTGTTAGAACTAATGAACAAGTTCAGCAAAGTGGCAGGACAAAAAAACAACACAGAAAACATAGTTGTGTTTCTAAATGCTACCAATAAACAATATGAAAAGAAAATTAAGATAATAATTCCATTTACAATAATATCAAAAAGAATAAAATGCCTGGGAATAAACTTAACCAAAAAGGTGAAAGACATGTACGCTGAAAACTACACAACACTGCTTAAAGAAATTAAAGACGACAAAAATAAATGGAAAGACATGCTATGTTCATGGATTGAAGTCTTAATATTATCAAGATGATAGTAATACCCAAATCAATGTACAGACTCTATCAAAATCTCAGTGATATTTTCTACAGAAACAGAAAAATTCAACACAAAATTCATATGGACTTTTTGCTTCAAAACAATCTTGAAAAAAAGTTGGAAGATGCAAATGTTTTGATTTCAACTTATTACAAAGCTATAGTTCTTGAAATAATATAGTACTTGAAATAATACTGGTATAAGTATGGATAAAGGCCAATGTAATAGCCCCAAAATAAACTCTTGCATATACGGTCAACTGATTTTCTTTTCTTTTTAAATATTCTTTTTTTTTTTAAGATTTTATTTATTTATTCATGATAGAGAGACAGAGAGAGAGAGAGAGAGAGAGAGAGAGAGAGAGAGAGGGGGGCAGAGACACAGGCAGAGGGAGAAGCCGGCTCCATGCCGGGAGCCTGACGCGGGACTTGATCCCAAGACTCCAGGATCGCGCCCTGGACCAAAGGCAGGCGCCAAACCGCTGAGCCACCCAGGGATCCCCAGGTCAACTGATTTTCAACAAGAGTATCAAGACCGGTCTACTTCAAGGTTTATTAATAGTGAAGAAAGAACGCTAAAGCAGAAAGGGGACTTCAGGTACCTTCTAGAGTGTGAGACCCAGTGCCTCTCTCCCACTCTCCTGAAGACTTTTGTCTCCTTTGACAAATATTGTATGACTGTGCTCATAAGAGGAACCAATGATAGGCAAATTCATAGAGACAGAAGGTATAATAAAGTTACCAGAGATGTGGTGAAGTGGGTAATGGGGAGTAAATGGGGTAACCCATTTAATGAGTTCTGTTTGGAAACATGAAAAAGTTCTGGTAATGGATACTGAGGATGTCTGAGGATGTCTGAAAGACAAGGTCTTTCAAAAGCAGAGGCAAAATGAAGGCATTTCCAGATACACAAGTGTTGAGAGATTCTATCCCAATAGACCTGCACTACAAGAAGTGTTCAAATGAAGTTCTTCAGGCTGAAAGAAATACCAAAGATATAGAAATCTATATCTATATGGAGGAATGAAAAATACAAAAAATGGCAAATGAGCTTAAGGCCACTGAATCATACACTTAAAAATGGCTAAAATGGTGAATTTTGTGTTATGCATATTTACCACAATTAAAAAAAAAAGAAAATGGAATGGCATCTTTAAAGTGTTAAAATAAAAACCTTCAACCTATATCCAGTGAGAAAGTCCATAACATTCAATGTCTCCTTACCCCACAAATTCATGTCTTCAAAGCTTAATTCCAAACATGATGGTATTTGGAGACATGATGGGCCTTTGGGAAGTAATTTGGTTTAGATGAGTTATGATGTAGGGTCCTTATAATGAGACTAATGCCCATATAAGAAACACCTGAGCACGTGTTTGCTCATGCCTACCCACACACTCACATTCACTCTCATTCTCTCTCTTGTTCTCTCTCCCTCCCTCTCACTATGCCATGTGAGGACAAGGTAAAAAGGCAGCCATCTACAAGCCTTGGAGTTTGTCCTAACCAGAAACCAACCATGCTGGCATTTGGATCTAGACTTCTAGCCTCCAAAACTGAGAAAATAAATTTCTGTTATATATATACCCCTCAGTCTATGGTATTTTGTTATGGCAGCCTGAGCTAAGACAAGGTCTTTCAAAAGCAGAGGCAAAATGAAGGCATTTCCAGATACACAAGTGTTGAGAGATTCTATCCCAATAGACCTGCACTACAAGAAGTGTTCAAATGAAGTTCTTCAGGCTGAAAGAAATACCAAAGATATAGAAATCTATATCTATATGGAGGAATGAAAAATACAAAAAATGGCAAATTAGTGAGTAAATATAAAAGACTTTTCTCCTTGTTTTGTAGTTTCTTTAAAAATAACTGACTGTGGGATCCCTGGGTGGCTCAGTGGTTTAGCGCCTGCCTTTGGCCCCGGGCGTGATCCTGGAGTCCCCAAATCAAGTCCCACATCAAGCTCCCTGCATGGAGCCTGCTTCTGCCTCTGCCTATGTCTCTGCCTCTCTCTCTCTCTCTCTCTCTCTAAGTCTCTCATGAATAAATAAATAAAATCTTTAAAAAAGTAAATAACTGTCTAAAGCAGTATTAATAATTTACTATGAGGTTTACAACATTTTTGGAAGTAAAATATGTCAACATTAACACAAAGGACTAGTGTAACAGATGGAAGCAGTGTTTCAAGGTTATGTTACATGTAAAGTGATATATTACTAGTTTATGGCAGAATGTAAAAACTTAAGAATGCATACTATAAATCCCTAAAGGAACCACTAAAAAAAAAAAAAAAAAAAAAAAGAGGTACAGATAAACATTGACAGAGTTGACAGAGGAGATAAAGAAACGTTTCTAAAAATGTATTTAATCCAAAATTATGAAGGCAAAAGGGTAGAGGGTGAAAATCAGATGGGAATTAAAAGGCAGATTATACTTTAACAGAAATATACTATATTAACAAAAATGAAGGATAAAAAAATGAAGGATAAAAATTATATTATCAACTCAACAGATGCAAAAAAGCATTTCACAAAATTTAACATTGATTTATGATAAAAATTCTTTTTTTTAAAGATTTTATTTATTTATTCATGAGAGACAGTGATAGAGGCAGAGACACAGGCAGAGGGAGAAGCAGGCTCCATGAAGGGAGCCCGACGTGGGACTCGATCCTGGGTCTCCAGGATCACACCCTGGGCTGAAGGTGGTGCTAAACCGCTGAGCCGCCCAGGCTGCCCTATGATAAAAATTCTTAACAAAGTTAAGTGTAGAGGGAATATATCTCAACATAATAAAAGCCACATGACAAGCCCAAAGCTAACATCATACTCAATGGTGGAAAGCTGAAAGCTTTTCCTTTAAGATCAGAAACAAGACAAGTATGCCCACTCTTGCCACTTCTGTTCAACATAGTATTGGAAGTCCTAGCCAGAGCAATTAGGCAAGAAAAAGATATAAAAGACATCCAATTAAGAAAGCAAGAAGTAAAATGGTCACTATTCTCAGTTGACATACTATTACATATACAGAAAACTAAATACTCTACCAAAAAACTGTTAGGGGCACCTGGGTGGCTCAGTTAGTTAAGGATCTGCCTTCAGCTCAGGTCATGATCCTGAGGTCCTGGGATCAAGCCCCATGTTGGATTTTCTCTCTCCATCAAGTAAATAAATAAAATCTTAAAAAAAAAAAAAAAAAACCTGTTAGAATTAAAAGTGAACTTAATACAATTGCAGGGAACAAAAGTTATATAAAAAAAACCTGGTGCATTTCTACACACTAGCAATAAACCATAAGAAAGAGAAATTGAGAAAACAATCTCATTTCAAATAGCATCCAAAAAGGGTATCTGGGTGGCTCAGTCAGTTGAGCATCTGACTCTTGATTTCAGCTCAGGTCATAATCTCAGGATCATGAAATTGATCCCTGTGTTGGGCTCTAGCTCAGTGCAGAGTCTCCTTGTCCATTTCCCTCTGCTCCTCCCAGTGCCTGTGCTCTCTCTCTCTCAACTAAATAAATAAATAAATAAATAAATAAATAAACAAACAAACAAACAAACAAACAAATAAATAATAAAGTCTTAAAATAAAAAGTATGGGGACGCCTGGGTGGCTCAGGGAGTGATCCTGGAGTCCCAGGATCAAGTGCCCCATCAGGCTTCCTGCATGGTGCCTGCTTCTCCCTCTGCCTAGGTCTCTGCCTCTCTCTGTCTCTTTCATGAATAAATAAATAAAATCTTAAAAAAAAAATAGCAAGAAAAGAACATATCTAGGGGTACCTGGGTGGCTCAGCCAGTTAAGGATCTGCCTTCAGCTCAGGTAACAATCCTGAGGTCCTGAGATCAAGCCCCATGTATGCTCCCTGCTCATCAGGGAGCTGCTTCTCCTCCCTTGGTCCCTCCACACCCCCATGTTTGGGCACGCACACTCTCTCTCTCAAATAAATAAATAATCATTAAAAAAGAAAATTCCCAGGAATAAATTTAACCAATTATATAAACCTATATACTGGAAACTATATGATATTGATAGAAGAAAATGATGAAGACATAAAAAAATGGAAAGATAGTCCATGCTCATGGATTAGAAAAATATTGTTAGAATGTCCACAGAACCCAAAGCAATCCACAGATTCAACACAATTCCTATCAATATTCCAATGGGGATTTTCTTAAATGGAACACAGTCCTAAAAAGGACCCCAAATAGCCAACCATTCTTGAGAAAGAACAAAGCTGGAGGAATCATACATCCTGATTTTTAACTATATTGCAAAGCTACAGTTGGCATAAAAGTTCACATAGAGATCAACGGCACAGAGTAGAGAGCTCAGAAATAAACCCCTTATGGTCAATTAATTTACAACTAAGGAGTGAAAAATACAAATGGAGAAAGGACAGTTTCTTCAATAAAGGCATTTGGGAAAACTGAACAACCCATGAAAAAGAATGAAATTAACTACTATCTTATACCATATACAAAATTCTGAAAATGTATTAAAAAATAGAATGTAACACTTGAAACCATAAAACTTTAAGAAGAAAACACAGACAGGGGTGCCTGAGTGGCTCAATCAGTTGAGTGTCTGCTTTTGGCTTGGGTCATGACCTCAGGATTCTGGGATCAAGTCCCACATCAGGCACCCTGCTCAGTGGGGAACCTGCTTCTCCCTTTCCCTCTGCCTGCAGCTCTCCCTGCTTGCATTCTGCCAAATAAATACATTAAATCTTAAAAAGAAGGAGAAGAGGAGGAGGAGGAGGAAGAAGGGTTGGAGGAAGAGGAGGAAACACAGACAATAAACTCCCTGACATCAGTCTAAGCAATGACTTTTCAGATTTGACACTGAAATCAAAGGCAAGAAAAGCAAAAATAAATAATTGGACTAATCAAATGATAAAGCTTCTACACAGCAAAAAAACACCAACAAAATGAAAAGGCAACCTATTGAACAAGAGAAAATGTTTGCAAATCATGTATCTGATAAGGGGTCATGATATATCCAAAATATATAAAGAATGCATACAACTCAAAAGCCAAAAAAAAAACAAAACAAAACAAAACAAAAAAACCCAAACCAATCTTGATTTAAAAATTGGCAGAAAGGGGTGCCTGTGTGGCTCAGTCTGTTGGGCGACTGACTCTTGGTTTTGGCTCAGATCATGATTTCAAGGTCTTGAGATCAAGCCCTGTGACAGGCTCAGTGCTTGGTGTGAAGTCTGCTTAAGTTTCTCTCTCCCTCTCTCTCTGCCCCTCCCTCTGTCCTTGCATGCTGTCTCTTAAATAAATGTCTTTTTTAAAAAATTGGCATAAGATCTGAATAGATATTTTTCCAAAAGGTACATGAAAAGATGCTCAACATCATTAGCCAGCAGGGATTTTAAATACAAATGAAAATGACAGGACACCTGAGTGGCTCAGTGGCTGAGAGTCTGCCCTCAGTTCAGGCGTGATCCTGGGTCCAGGGATCGAGTCCTGCATCCGGCTCCCTGAAGAGAGCCTGCTTCTCCCTATGCCTATGTCACTGCCTCTTTCTCTCTGTGTCTCTCATGAATAAGTATATAAAATCTTAAAAAAAAAAATCAAAATGACAATGACATATTGCTATACACTTGTTAAAGTGGCTACTATAAAAAAGACAGGAAATAACCAGTGATGGCAGGTATGTGGAGAAAAGGGAACCCCTTTGTGCATTGTTGATGGAAATATACACTTGTGCAGTCGCTATAGAAAACAGTATGAAGGGTCCTCAAAAAGTTAAAAATAAAACTACCATATTATCCAGCAATTCTACTTCTGGATATTTATCTGCAGAAAACAACAACACTAACACAAAAAGATACATGCACTCCCATGTTCACTGTAGCATTATTTACAATAGCCAAAATATAAAAACAATGAAATGTCAATGAATAGATGAATGGATAAAGAATTCATGGTGTGTGTGTGTACATAAATGGAATATTATTCAGCCATAGAAAAGAATGAGACTTTCCCATTAATAACAATATGGATGGACCTCACAGAAACTGTGCTAAGTGAAATAAGCCAGAGAAAGACAAATACTGCATGATTTTTTTTATGTGTGGAATCTTAACAACAATAACAAAACAAAACACCAAGTCCACAGATAGAGAACAGATTGGTGGTTGCCAGACATGAGGACTAGAGTGAAAGAAATGGGTAAACTTGACCCCCACCCCCCAAAAAAAGAAAGAAAGAAAAGAGAACTCACATGGGGATTAAAGGTCAGAGATTGTCAAACCAGGTAAAATAAAAGAGCCAAACTTTATTTATTTATTTTTAAAGATTTTAATTATTTGAGAGAGAGGACACAAGCAGGGGGAGCAGCAGGCAGAGGGGGAGTGAGAATCAGGCTCCCCACTGAGCAGGGAGCCCAATATGGGACTCAATTCCAGGCCTCTGGGATCATGACCCAAGCCGAAGGCAGACGCTTAACCGACAGAGCCACCCAGGCGCCCCTACATGTGCAAGAGACAAACTTTAAATATAAGCTCACAAATAGGTTTAAAGTAAAAGGGTTAAAATATGCACCATGCAAAACTATGAAAACAGGAGCAACTATATTAATATCACCAAACAGACTTCAGAATAGGGATTAGCACCAGGAAAAGGAGGACAGTACAGAGGGATAAAAATATCAATTCATCAAGCACACATAACACTCTTCAATATTTACGTATCTAATAGTAGAGCTTCAAAGTAAGTGAAGCAAATAAGTGACCAACATAAGAAACAGACAAATTACAGTTTGAGATGTTAACACTACTCTCAGTAACTGACAGAAGATACAGACAAAATTATTAGGAAAGATGAAGAAAATCTGAACACTATTAACCCCAACTTAAAACTGAATTAAAATTTATAGAACACCAAACTCCAAAACTAGAAAATGCACATTCTTTCCAGGTATATATGGAACATTCATGAAGACAGGCCACATTCTGAGCCATTAAAAAAATAGTCTCAAAATTTTTCAGAACTGAATTCATAGTGTGTTTTTGACTACAATAAAGTTAAGTTAAATTAGAAACCAATATAAATGTAGTTCACCAAAGAGAAGTACTATAGACATTTTAAAAGATGATCACCTGCATTGTTCTGGAAAGACGTTGTAACAAGAAAGAATATAGACTGACACATAAGATAGGGAGAATGTTTCTTTCTTTTTCTTTTTTTTTAAGATTTTTATTTATTTATTCATGAGAGGCAGAGAGAGAGGCAGAGACACAGGCAGAGGGAGAGAAGCAGGCTCCATGCAGGGAGCCCGACGTGGGACTCGATTCCAGGTCTCTAGGATCATGCCCGGAGTGGAAGGCAGATGCTAAACCGCTGAGCCACCCAGGGATCCCAGGGAGAATGTTTCATAACTTCCTCAGATACATTCTTTATACCATAAACTCTGTTAAAATGTATTATAATAGTAACAGCAGTACTGTTATGCATTTTATATACATTTATGATAGAAATCTCATCCAGAAATCGATAGTACAATGACAGCTAACTTCATAATGTTGATCTTCAAGATGTACTAAACTTTGAAGCACTTTCAATGCATTTAAGTATTATGTGTTTTTGGTGTTCTCTACTTCTTAGACATATTAGGTAGAATCTGTTATACCCATATGCCAGAGTCTGAAAGGTATCCATAGATGCTAGGACCACGTATGCTAGGACTATGAATGCTAGGAAAAAAAGCACAGGCTATGAAGAGCCATATCCCTAAAATTATACAGAGTTAATAGGTAAAAACCTCAAAAGTATTCAGTATCAATTACCTTTAGGTATCAAAAATATTTGAAATATTGATGCTAACCCCTTTGATTTAATAATCCCACTCAAAGAATCAATCCTAAAATAATGATGTTATCAAAGCCTACACTTAGGTACAAAGTTGTTCATTCTAGCACTGTGTATAATGCGAAAAATTTTAAATAATGGGAAGTATAACAATAGATGTTATTATGGTATAGCCATACAATGAAAGAGTACATATCCATATATCCATTTACAATTATGCTTTTGAATAATTTTAAAGATATTCACAATATAATGTCAAATGAAATGAAAAAATAGGATATCAAACTATAAAGCATGATTTGTGTTATATATAAATATGTTGGATGTTGGTGTGTTCAAATATTCATATAAAAACGGAGTAATATCACTAAGACTGAAATTAAAGATGATTTTAATTTTCTTTGTATTTTTACATTCTAAGTTAATATTTCTACAATGTACTTATTTTACTGTTAAAATCAGTAAAGTTTTTAAAATTATATGACTGTAACAACTGAATATAACATATAATAAGATGAATAAGGACTTCAGGAACTTCTTTGGAATAATAGTTTAAAATTCCCATTAAAAACAGGTTATAAGCAGGGCACCTAGGTGGCTCAGTCAGTTGAGCGTCTGCCCTCAGCTCAGATCATGATCTAAGATGGAGCCCCATGTCAAGCTCCCTGGTCAGTGGGAAGCCTACTTTTCCCTCTGCCTCTCCCCGAGTTCATGCTCATTCTCTGATCTTTTCTTAAAAAAAAGTTTATAGGGGGATCCCTGGGTGGCTAAGTGGTTTAGCACCTGCCTCTGGCCCAGGGCATGATCCTGGAGTCTAGGGATTGAGTCCCACATCAGGATCCCGCAAGGAGCCTGTTTCTCCCTCTGCCTGTGTCTCTGCCTCTCTCTCTCTGTCTCTCATGAATAAATAAAAAGGCTCTTTAATAAAAGTTTATAAATGACTAACAAACCTTCTCACTGAGGGGTGCCTGGGTGGCTCAGTCGATTGTGCCTTTGGCTTACAGAGCCCCACTAGTCTGATGGACTCTATGCTCAGCAGGGAGCCTGCTCCTCCCTCTCCCTCTGCCTCCTGCTCCCCCTGCTTGGGCTCTCTCTGTCAAATAAATAAATGAAATCTTTAAAAAAGAAAAAAAATTCTCATTGAAACAAAACTATATATCAATACATCTATACAACTGATTGTCAGAAACTATATAATGAGATAGTTACATCAAAGATGATTTAGTAAAATGCCACAGGCTGTTAGAAGGCAAGTTACATAACAAAAATAATTAAATACACACACATACATACACAAAGAACACAATGATGTATTAACATAAGACCACTGTAACTGAGGTCAATATTTTGCTCCAAAATCCCCTAGCACTCAAGTGTCTGAGTAGAAATGTGACTCAGAATAGTAGTCTTCTCAAGACTTCAGATTCAGTTATGTATCACAATCGTAATTTCAGTTTGCTTCTCTTCATACAAACAACTCCACATAGGGGGAAAAAAGGAAGGAAAAGAGCTTTTATTGAATGATGAAATAAATAAGATATTGTATCTCCTCTTGTTTAAAGTAGATATTCTCAATTAACTTCCAAAACAAATCTGAAGGGGATCCCTGGGTGGCGCAGCGGTTTGGCACCTGCCTTTGGCCCAGGGTGGGATCCTGGAGACCCGGGATCGAGTCCCACGTCAGGCTCCCTGCATGGAGCCTGCTTCTCTCTCTGCCTGTGTCTCTGCCTCTCTCTCTCTCTCTCTCTCTCTCTCTCTCTCTGTCTATCATGAATAAATAAATAAAATCTTGAAAAAATAAAAAAATTAAAATAAAAAACAAAACAAATCTGAAAAGGTGTTTTTATTTTGTAAGATGAGGACACAAAGTTAAATAACTTGCTCAAAGTCTTACAATTAAAAGAACGGATTTGAAGATCTAGTGCAGTCCACAGTCTTTCCAGTGTCTCAAAGCCTCTTACTAGAGTGAAAATTTCAAAAATATAATGTACAAATCATGACATTCTTTTTCCAGTCAGTAAATGTCTTCAAAATCCTATACATTCTCAAAGAGAAAAATAAGGCAATGAGAAAAGAAAGAGAAAAATAGGCTCTACCTATTAGAGGGTAGGGCCGTCTCTGTCTCTTCTCTCTAGATCTCCCAGTATTTTGGGGAGAAGAAAGAAGTATGAAGAAAGACAAGAGTAAGAAATGCGGAAGAAACTAGAGAAAGGGAGAAGAATAAGAAGAGTAGAAGAGACTTAAGAGACATAATTGAGTGGAAAAAGGAAAAGAAAGATAATGTCCAAAGCCTATTTCTTTATAGCCAATTGCTGAAAGGGGAAACTGAGAGGGGCAAAGGAGAAACACAGTCAGAAAGCCAGAAAGATGGCTGTCAGCTTCAGAGACAGCAAAAATGAACAGTGTCACAAAGACAGGGAACTAGCTATATAAATACTAGAGAGAGAGACAAATCTCAAAAAGCAGAGAGAAAGAAAAAGAAAGGAATGGCAAAGAGAGAGAGAAGTAGAGTCAAAATTAAGACAAAGACAACTGTCACCACTGGCCCACACCACTAGCTGAAGCAAGGTACAGAAGCTTAAATGTATTTGGGGCTTTGTCAGCACCTACTTGGTGGACAGCAGCTCAGTTAATTTATCTTCCTCACAGTGATGACAGATCTCTACTTTTTTCCCCTTTTGATGGAGGAAGGGGGGTGTGTGTGGAAGGGCCATAGAGTGGAGAATTAGAGGAAGTAGATAAATTTATTATTTCAGGTCCCAATATGATCTTTAACAAAAAGCATTTCAAATTGAGAAGAGTTTTTTAATAGGAAGAATCACTGAATTGTTATACCATATGTAAAAATCTAAAATACAAAAGCAAAAATCAGGATCCATTTTTAAATGGCTGTTAAAAATTCAATCACTTGTAGAAAACTTTATGTAGGAAAACTTCATGAAAACTATAAAAATTATCTCATGAATGTCAAAAAAAGACATAGGAGTAAATAAAAATGGCAACAAGTAAACCACTTCTTTGAACTTATCTGAAGTGCTCTTTAACCATCAATAGCTAAGTAATTCTTAAGCTTTTTTGATCGGTAAATCAGATCAAATCACTTTCCTACTTAAAACCCTAAATTCAAACTTCTAACCATCAACCTAAAAACTGTATCTGATTCAATCCCTGACTACCTCTTTGACCTCATTTTGTTTAATCTCCCCCCCTCCTCCCATTATGTCACAGCTTTCCTTCTCCTGACTACTACCAGCTGGCTTACACTTTGGAACATTAGCTTCTTCCTCTGACTGGTATGTGCTTGGATTCTCACATTGCTGACTTCTCACTTCAGATCTTAATTCAAATATCATACCTTTTCAAAGTGGCTTGTCTTGATTGCCCTATAAATAACCTCCATTCTACCCAAACCCCGTAGCTACTCTCTATCCCATCACTTTGCTCTTTCCTATGATATTCATTAATCTATGGAAATATCTTAATTATTTATGAAGTTGGTATACGCTTACATGTGAGAATATAAACTTTAAGGGTAACAATGTTGTTCCATATTTACAGCTATATGCTCAAATAATACATACAGGTGCTCAGTTATGGTACATATGTATATATACATATGTATACACACACATATATGCTAAAAAAATGGAATACACAAATGAAAAAGTACGGTAAGATTTTACGCTATAAATAAGAGACAAGTAAAAAAAAAAAATCCCTTATAGGATCTTCAAAACTACAGGCTGTCATAGTTGAATATTCCTAGCCCTAGGGGCACCTGGGTGGTTCAGTTGGTTAAGCACCCAACTTCTGATTTCAGCTCAAGTCATGATCTCAGGTTATGAGATTGAGCCCTGTGTGGGGCTCTGTGCTGGGGGTGTAGGCTATGTAGGATTCTCTCTCTCCCTCACCTATTGCCTCTCCCCCACCTTCCTCTCTTAAAAAAAATTTTTTTAATATAAATAAAGAAATAAAAAGAAAACTCCTAGCCCTAGAGTAGCTTTAATTTCTAAACACTCTAGGCACAGGCTACATCAGCCATATATGAATGGTTAATACATTATGATGCTTACTAAACTAGGAACCTTATTTTAATAAGGTTTTAATTTCTTGGATGTCAAATCTCGAACTAATCAATTATGTCTAAAAATCTTTTTGACAGATTTTAATTAAAACAATGTATGCTTAGTGGTCATTGTAATAGATGCAAATCTGTATACTAATCAGATCCTCAGTTCTTGAAATTACATTAGTGTTCTCAGCCCAACATATGTCCTATGTGTTGCTTAAAGAAAGCCAAGATCAAAATTTTTATATCTATTTGGTGGAGGCATTAAGACTTAAAAAACTCACTCAATTACTAATACGCAAAATACTCAAAGCTGAAAGAAGTATTAAACATGAAACAGGAATGGAACAAAAAGCCTATTCATACATTCTTGAAAAGTATGCCTTATTGAAGAAGCAGAGTTTTGTGAAGACAGTACACTGCATATAGTAAGGGTTCCATATCACTATCCATTTTTTAACTTCCTCATCTTGTAAAACATGAATGATATTTGCAAGCTTGCCAGTGGTATTTTAAACAGAATCAGCATAGACTAAGTCATATAAAATTAAAAGGCCTGAATGAAGAAACAGAATCAAAGTTTGCTAGTCTCGAATTCTGAGGTCTGCATTTTCCTTTCCTTTGCTCTAATTCTATTCCCTGAGATACATGAGATAAAGAAAAAAAAGTAACTGTCACCAGAAGATGTTACTCCCATTTTCTTTACTTTCTCTGACCTCTGCATTTGTTAGGTACTTACTATAATATGATGAACATCAGGCTTTCACAAGTCTGAAGCAGATATTTGGATGTATTCTTGAGTTTTGAAATTATCTGGGTAAATTGGCCAATTAAAAAAGCAGTAACTCTAAAAACAAAATACTCTACTACCAAATAAGCAACAATTAAAAAACTCACCTGTACTCACAGTATAAAACATCATGTACCAACATATTCTGATATAAACACTGATGATTTTTTTCAATTATATTCAGTCAAATGAATAAATTAAACAAGCAATTTCCAAACAGATAACATACAGTTTCTGTACCTTGAATTCATTAAAGAAAAACAGATAATGTATTTTCACATATAAATTGTATAATCTCTAAAATATGACCCAAAAATTTTTAATCAAAATCCAAACAAGTAAAATATTATTAATTCTACTTTATTGAGAGCCAAAGCTCCTACATAATAACATGCAAGAATTTTAAATTCATGAAAGCAAGTGTCAAGTACTACACACAATTTCCATACACAGCAGGTAGTAAAGCAAGAAAAGAACTGACACAGTTACTCTCCTTAAAAGAGACATACAATGGAGAACTGTTATACAGCGCTAGCATACTACAGATCTATGCATTAAAGATGTTGTGGCTATTAACAGTTTAAACCTTTACTGTATTTTGCTAATTGGTACATAGAACTTTAAAGCTTTTGAAAGATAAAACATTCCAGTCAGTTCAATTCTCCAGCATTGTTCAAGTATTCCAAGTAGGAACAAAGAGGAAAATAAATCTGCTTTAATTGCTGAAGAATCACAGATAATAGAGATGGCTGAATACTGTAGAGGAAAGATCTTTTGTTCCTTGAACAATTTTAATATAGAAAGATCATTCTCTATTTTAAATTAAATGGTTCCTGTCTGCATATAAAAATTACTATTAACATCCATTTCCTCTGTAAGTACATAAGTACAAGTTTTATATAACTTGATAATATGTGAAAATAACTTATTTTAATTGGGAGTGTGTTTCAGGCAACAAAGTTATGTAATTAGTGTGATTTTATTAAAATAACTATATAAAAACGATCTGACTTGTTTTAATCACTATTAAATGTACAAGTTAACTGAAGTTGTTTTAAAATTGATGTTACTAATGAGTAGAAATATTTCTATTTTAAATGATCATTTTACTCTATTTAGATAAATCTTCAATAATTTAAGAGTATGTTTCATCTGTAAACATAAAAACAGGCTATTTTAATATTAGTTCATAGGCTTAGGTATATATATGAGATAGGAATATTAAATGCAATTTAATAACCTTCTAAGACATATAAGCAACCACTTATGTGATTAATATTATTGGTACAAAATACATTTACGGATTAATCTATCCCAAATGTGTAGGAAGAACATTTCTTCTGAACCATACCAAATCTTAACATTTTTTTATTACTTCAGTTTTTGATATTTTCCAAAATCAGTTATCTCTTCCCTTTCCCTCCTCTTCCCTCCTCTCCCCTCCATCTCTCCCTCTCTCCCCCTCTATTTCTTTCTCTCTCCGTTTCACACACACTCACACAAAATAGTGCTTGAAAAAAGGCCAATTAAAGAATGGCCATGTTACTATAAAATTTACATTTCCAAAATCATTAGTCATTACTTCTTAGAATTTTAAGTAATAGTATCGCTACAATTTTAATAGGCTATTCAACAATTTTCTTCAGTAGCTAATGGGTAGTGAAAACCACAGAGAGAAGTACATTGTAAAAAAAACTAGTTGTTTTTAAAACATAAAACTATATTGCAAACTAACATTTATATTTAGTAATGCTTTTTCTCTTTTTATTTTAATAGTCTCATCTAAATACAAGAATATAAATAAGCATCTGTAGGCTGAAAAACACGAAGAAACATTATTCCATATTTAGTGAAAGTCTTAAAGAAAAAAAAAACCCACATGCTAAACTGCCACCATAGAAGGTTCTCAAAGACTGCTATTCTTTGATGTAAAATGAAATACTACTTAGTGAATAAAACATAAAAAACTCCTGTCTACCCTTCAAAGAGACATATCCTTTGACCCAGTGCTCCAGACTAAAGCCTTGAAATTTTTGCACAAGAATGCTGCATGAGGAAAGTCCAGACAAAACAGACACTTGAGATGCTAGAAGGCTGTATAACCCCAACTGCAGACACTAGTCCTTCCAATAATCTAGCAGAGATAGCGCTACCATGCACCAAAAGTAATCTCACCAAAAGAAAACTGACCCCCCACCCCCACCAAAAAAGCAAGCAGTCAAAGCAAATCTAAGCCTTTAACTTAAGTTTTTATCTTTTCGTGCTGGTCACCTCTTAATGATTGATTTTTATTTCAAGTTTGCAGATTTATAAAAAGTTTTCATCTGTAAACTTCTAATATGTTAGGAAGTAAAAACAACATAAAACAAGTACTTGTGTAGTAAACATAACTGTTTTATTTCTGAAGGCTTGCAAACATTCATTTTTATAAATTTCTTAGAGCAAAATCAAGCAATGAAAAAATTTTAAACCTATTAAAGTGACAAAAAAATTCTGTTCAATAACTTGCTGCTGGCAGACATTCTAAAACAGCAACATTATCACTCAGTTGACTGAGCATGCTACCAATACCATGTACTTAATCAAATAGCAGTTACACGTAACAAATTATCAGCAAGTAACAAAGCTTTAACTGGTGCTGTTATTGCTCTTTGGAAGAAACTGTCAAGTAGTAAAATAACAAATTGGTAATATCCAAAACACTCTATTTTACATGCATACCTTATTTTTAAAGAAAATAAATACAGACTACTTAAAATGTCCAAAATATTAGGATTTTATATTAATAGTGTATATTGTAATTTCTCAAGAAAAAGCTTAGAAATGATACCAATCCTCCCAGCTCCAATGACTGGAGTTGTATTACAGACTGCTAAATGTTTCCTTTTTCCTATGCGTTATTTGTGTTGAGGATGCAGGGATAACTAACCATAATTCCTTTGTAAGATTTTAAAAAGGTAGTGCTTAACAGGTTTTAAACAAAATAACTAAGCACCTAAAATAAAACAAGCCATTCAAATTTACATGTGTCTGGCACACATAAGTGCCCAATAAATATTTACTGACTAAATAAATGAAAAATGAAGAAAAGATGGCAGCCAACATAATTTTACAGATTATCCTAAGGTACAAACTCATCTCACATGTTTTATTAATAAATTAAAACAATTCTTACATATTATGAGTATTTTTCTGCTTCTGTATTAAAATTTTAATTATAGCAGTAGATAGGTAATAAAGGTAACTGCGACAAACAGGAATTGGTATTTAAAAGAGGTAATAAAGATGATTAAAAACAAAAAACCCCCAATCAAAAACATACCTTTTAATGTTTAGTTTAAAGTTTAATGTATGCCTTAGTTGTTTTGTGGGGAAGCACCTACACAAAATCTTTAAAAGAGTATCGAAAATTTAATTTCTTTTTGTAGTCCAAGTGACTACAGAAAGACAACATGTTCATGAGACTTGCATTTTCATCAAAAGTATTGAAAGGAGATGGAGGTGAGGTGGCATAAAAGAAGGAAAGTTACTCTCTTAATAAAACACAAAGGCAAAAACATTCTTCACCTAATCTCTATGGCAAAGCAGCTCCTCCAACAAAAACTAAGGGCCAAAAAACCATTAGTAAGCTTTCCTTATCACTTTTAGGAAGCATCTCATATTTGGAAATAATAATGGTGCAACCCATGAAAAGAAATTTTTTAACACTGTGCTTGTACATGAATTGACAAGATTATTTTAAAATGCTGTCATCTCTTTTGATATTTAAAATTTTACTAGTTCATTTATTAGTAAATGAAAAAGACGGTTTATGAACAAGAGAAGACATGCTTATGATCGACCAATTAGAAATTTACTATGTGCTCTGACATAAAATTTATTATTAACTGTAATTCAGGAATTACAGTTTTATTCTCTGAAGATTTGTTCTCCAATATGTCAATTCTGTATATAGTTCTAAAATTAGAGAATAGATTCTTTACAATAGAAAATGCCAGGCAGATTTACCCCTCTAAATTCCATGTCTTAAAAAGAAACCAGAAAACATGCTGTCAATATACAATTGATGCCCAGAATAAAACATTTTATTAAATTCTGCCTATCAGATGTGATAGGAAAAAAAAAAAAAAAAAAGCTTCACTTGATTAACATGCTGTTTGAGCTAATCTAAGAATAACAGTTAAAAATAAAAACAGCATATATTTAAGAAGAAATAAAACTGACTTGATAACAATACAAATAAAAAAAGATCTGAGGTTTTAACTATTCATGAAATCCACATTAAGGATGAAGTATGAAAACCTAAATTTTAAATTGCTTTATTAGAATTGCTGAGATTAAAAGAAATAGAGGTAATAATCCCTGCCATACCCTGCACCACACACCTAGAGTAACTTAAGAAATCCTGGCAACAACATTTAAAAGGGATTCAGTCAAACTAGAAATTAATCAAGAGGATGAATTAACTGGAACTCATGTGAAATGAATCAAAGCCCTGGGGATGTTTAACCCAGAAAAGAGAAAACTTAGGATAATGATTAACAAACATTTTATTAGTCTCAGGATTTGTTTATAAGCTTAAAAATTATTAAGTCCCAATGAGGTTTTAATTATATGAGACACCTATAGATTTTTACCATAAAAGAAATTAAAATAAAGAAAAATGTAAATATATACTTAATTTAAAATAAATTGATTATATATCTACATAAATAACATTATAATGAAAAATATATTTTCAAAAACCAGTAAGAGTGCCACTGATTTGCATTTTTGAAAATCTCTAATAATCTAGCTTAGTAAAAGACAGCTGAATTCTAACATATTTCTGAATTCAAACTGTTGCACTAAATTGTCTTGGTTTCAAGAAATGAAGAAAATAAATGTAATGAGAAAAGGGAGCGATTTTTTCATAGTCTTAATTTTTTTTCAAGATTTTATTTATTTATTCATAGACAGAGAGAGAGAGAGGCAGAGACACAGGGAGAGGGAGAAGCAGGCTCCATGCAGGGAGCCCGATGTGGGACTTGATCCCGGGTCTCCAGGATCACAACCCAGGCTGCAGGCGGCGCCAAACCGCTGCGCCACCAGGGCTGCCCAGTCTTAATTATTTTTATGCTCAGTTACATTAAATTCATTGCTCTTAATAAATAAATAAATAAATAAATAAATAAATAAATAAATAAATATAAATTCATTGCTCTTTCTTGCACTTTAAATGACACTTTTACCCATGCATGATTTTATTTTATTTTTTTAACCCATGCATGATTTTAAAATATCATATATTGGTCTATGGAAAATACTATTTCATAGAGGTATGCAGATCTTACAATTATTAGCACGTTTCATGATACGTTCGTTAAAAATCATGTTTGTTAATACCACCACTGTGCTCACTTCGGTAGCACATATACTATAAAATCGTTAATACTACCACCAATCCTATTAGAACAGTCTTTAAGTATTGAAAAGATGTCAAGCTTGATCAGATCAGTGGTAAAATCAAGTTCTACAAAAATTCTAATTTTCACTTGAAAGTTTGCAGTTTATCATTGGCAACATTTCCTTGAAGTTCGTTTTTGAGAAAATGTCTGCCATGTAGTAAGAACTGAAAAACCATCATTTGTCTGTCATCTGTTACTGTTTTTTCACTTAAAAGGTGTTTCATGAAAAACGTGGCTAGGTTGTTTGCAACAACTCAACCATACAGATGCTTTGCCTTGAGACAATTGTGGTACTTTAGCAAGAGTGTTTTATGGGTGTGACTTCTGTTTCTTTACACAGAACATAAAAAGATGTTTATGCAACACTGAAATTTTTTAAACTAATAATTTTTGCTGATTTATCAAGGACATTAAGTGAAACCAGAGTTTTTTTAAATCTCAAATGCAAGAAAGTGAAATACAAAATAACTAGTAGCACAGATGTACTACAGCTGCTTTTGTACCTTAAATGTCAATGTAAACACATCCTTGTATAATTTTTAGAAGTCTGATCTGTGGACTCTTATGAGGATCTTAGGCCAATCCCCACCTCCACCCTGCTCAGATCACCCTTTGAGAACCACTGAGTTAGGATGACCAAAGAGCTGTTCTCAAATACACAGGAGGCTGTCACGTAGAAAATGGCATGTCCTATATAGTAAGGCAGACCTTGAACCAATGGATATTAGTTATAAAAAAGCAGATAATCACCAAATTAGGAAACAATCTTTACCCCTTTGAAAAAACTGATGTAATTTATAAACAAAAAAATCTATCCTTTAAAGTTTACAGTTCTTTGTTTTAAACAAATGAACACAAATAAAAGATTTTGAAGAAAGAATCAACACCATAATCCCGATATAGAACAGTTACATTACCCCCACCCAAATTTCTTAATGACCTTTTTAGTATACTCTGCTTCCACATCCAGTCTTGACAAACAGTGATCAATTTTCTGTCTCTAGAGTTTTGCCTGTTCTAAAATGTCAAATAAATGGAATCACATAGTATAGTAGCCTGTGAGTCTGGCTTCTTTTACTTAACATAATGCACTAGAGATTCATCCAGATTTGTTACTAATTGGTGAGTAAAAGTCTATTATATAGATGTACTGAAGTATAAGTTGTGGTACTTCCAGTTACTGAGATGATGAATAAAGCTATTAAAAACATTTGTAGGGATCCCTGGGTGGCGCAGCGGTTTAGCGCCTGCCTTTGGCCCAGGGCGCGATCCTGGAGACCCGGGATCGAATCCCACGTCAGGCGCCCGGTGCATGGAGCCTGCTTCTCCCTCTGCCTATGTCTCTGCCTCTCTCTGTGTGTGACTATCATACTAAATAAATAAATAAATAAAACATTTGTATGCAGGATTCTGTGTGAACATAAGATTTCATTTCACTTGAATAAATATTGAGAAGTGAGACTGCTAGGTTAAATGGTAAGCATATATTTGACTCTGTAAGAAACTACCACACTGTTTTCCAAAATTACTGTGCCATTTTGCATTCTCACCAGCACTACATGAGAGTTCCAGTAGGTCTGCATCCTTAATAGCACTTGGTCAATTTTTTTAAGCCATTCAGATAAATGGGTAGTGGTATCTCAGTGTAGTTTTATTATTCATTTCCATTATTACTAATGATGTTGAGCATCTTTTCGTATGTTCATTTGCCATCTGAATATATTCTGGGTAAAATGTTCATTTTTGAGTTAGTATCATATTATTTGGTTATAAATGTTGATTTTCTGGATACAACTCCTTTATCAGATATGTGTTTTATAACCTCCCAATCTGTGCCTTGTCTTTTCATCCTTTTAACAATCTCTTTCAAAGAGCAGAAATTTTTGACTGTAAGGAAACCCAACTTTATAATTCTTTTTAAAAGTAGGCTCCATACCTAGCATGGAGACCAATGTGGGCCTTGAACTCATGACCTTGATATCAAGACCTGAGCTGTGATCAAGGGTCGGATGCTTAACCGACTGAGCCACCCAGGTGGCCCCCAACTTTACAGGTTTTTTAAAAATGGATTATGCAGGGACGCCTGGGTGGCTCAGTGGTTGAGCATCTGACTTTGGCTCAGGATGTGATCCCGAAGTCCTGGGATTGAGTCCCACATCAGGCTCTCTGCATGGAGCCTGCTTCTCCATCTTCCTGTGTCTCTGCCTCTCTCTGTCTCTCATGAATAAATAAATAAATAAATTATTTTTAAAAAAACAAAAGAAGATTATGCTTTGTTTTGTAGCTATAAAACACATCTAACCCAAGGTTATAGTCTCTCCTACATTCTCTTCTAGAAGTTTTATAATTTTTAGTTTTACATTTAGAACTATGAGTTTACATTTAAAACTTTGAGTTAATTTTTGCATATGGTACAAAATATGGTTGGCGGTTTTTGTTTTGTTTTGCATTTGGATATACAATTGTTCCACCTTCTTTTGTTGGGAAAACTATTTTTATCTCAGAAATAGCTTTCTAATAATTATGGCTGATTAGTAATATAAAAAGTAGCCTTGGGGATCCCTGGGTGGCTCAGCAGTTCAGCACCTACCTTTAGCCCAGGGCATGGAGCCTAGCCTGCTTCTCCCTCTGCCTATGTCTTTGCCTCTCTCTCTCTGTGTGTCTATCATGAATAAATAAATAAAATCTTAAAAAAAAAAAAAAGTAGCCTCAAAGAAATGAGAACCAGTTAACTGGAAGTTTTTTAAATGGAAGTTTGAGAACGAGTTGTTCACTACAATAAAAAAGGACAGAAGATGAAAATGATCTTCCCAAAGCTCGTGCTTTGAAGTTCCCCAAGAAAACTGTCTTGGAGAAGGCTTACAGGTCTTCATGTTCCTAACCCTTACCTCCAGCAGTTCAGCTTTTATCTAATTAATTATTTACTGGATTTCCCCATAAAATTTCTCTTGAATAAAAGATTGAAAAATCTTTTAAATGAAAAATGACTGGATCCAGTAATATAACTATGTAACATCTAAAGTTATCCACTGGTTTTAAATTCCTGGGATTCATTTTCCAATAACCACAAAAATTTATCCCCAATTAAGTTTAGTCCACATGCTTAAGCCCTGGGCTATATAACAGGTATCACCTATATTAATTTTAATGCATTATGTAAGAATATCTAACAGAAATCATGATAATGGCCAATTCCCTTACCCTACAATTAAGACTCCAGTTTTTATTCAAATCCAGGTACAAATATATCTTTAAAAGGGGGAGGGGGCGTTGGGGTGGCTCAGTGGTTGAGTGTCTGTCTTTGGCTCAGGTCATAATCCCAGGATCCTGGGATCAAGTCCCACTCAGGCACTCCAAAAGGGAGCCTGCTTATCTTTCTGCCTATGTCTCTGCCTCTCTCTGTGTGTCACTCATGAATAAATAAATAATCTTTTTAAGAAATTTCAGGTACAAATATAATACTGATCTAGTGTTGAGTAGTTAATTAAAATGGTATACTTAGCTAATAAATTGGTTTCCATAAAATACTGATATTAAAATTCTGTTTCCATATCTTCTAAAATACTTATATTTACTTCACATTTTGTTGATATACAGTAGATCCCACACTCTTGTAGCACTTCATCCATGGTTTCTCTTTCTGTAGTTTCAGTTACCCACAGTCAACCACAGTAAGGAAGCTAATGATTCTCTTTCTAACATATTTGTCTGGAGGTCAGTAGTAGCCTAACATTACATCACAATGCCTACACCATTCACCTCACTTCATCTGATCACGTAGGCGTTTTATCATCTCACAACATCACAAGAAGGATTAAGCACAATCCAGTAAGGTATTTTGTTTTTTTTTTTTCTTTTTTTTTTTTTTAATTTTTATTTATTTATGATAGTCACAGAGAGAGAGAGAGAGGCAGAGACACAGGCGGAGGGAGAAGCAGGCTCCATGCACCGGGAGCCCGACGTGGGATTCGATCCCGGGTCTCCAGGATCGCGCCCTGGGCCAAAGGCAGGCGCCAAACCGCTGCGCCACCCAGGGATCCCCAGTAAGGTATTTTGAAGAGAGACCACATTCACATAAATTTTATTAGAGTATAGTTACAATTGTTCTATTTTATCAGTGTTGTTAATCTCTTACTGTGCTTAAATTGTAAATTAAACTTTATCATAGGTCTGTATGCATAGATAAAACATAGTATATATAGGGTTTGTACTATCCATGGCTTTAGGCATCCACTGGGGAGTCTTGGAACATATTCCCTGTGGACTGGGGGAAGACTACCATACATTTTTAGAATAATTTTTGTTCAAAATGCAAATATAATCAAGTCCAACTGCTCAATATTTCTAGAAGTACTCTTTGGGCACTTGCCATTATGCTATCAACTGAACCTTTCATCCAGTAGTGTATGGAAACAAGACCTGAAACTCCCTATCAACATTATGTTACCTATTTGATTATTTAATACTTGTATTTTAATATAAATCTAAATGAGGGATGCCTGGGTGGCTCAGTTGTTGAGAGTCTACCTTCAGATCAGGACGTGATCCCAGAGTCCTTGGATCGAGTCCCACATCCAGCTCCCCGGAGGGAGCCTGCTTCTCCCTCTGCCTATGTCTCTGCCTTTCTTTGTGTGTCTCTCACAAAAGAATAAATAAAATATTTTTTTTTAAATTTTAATGAAAAATCTTAAGTGAATGGCTAAAATTCATGTCTGAAAATTACCTATGGGATTCAGTTATCTGTTTAAATATTATTTCAACTACGAAAAATTTATAAGTAAGACTTGAATTGATTTCAGCTGGAATAGACATGTTAACTAATACACTTCAAAAAAAGAAATAACAAAGCTGGGAAAATTTATACAGGGCAACAAAATTTGTTGGAAGCATGTAACTGATTTACTGAGATAAAAACTCAAAGCAGACTGTATACCTCTCTGATATGATTAAAAGCATCTTGTTTAGAGGAACAGATTGCTACCTCACTTATTATTCTTCAAACTAGAAAGGAGAGAACTTAGAAGCATTACTAATAAACTCTATAAAATTTGAAAATCTTATAAAGAGTAAACCCCACAATATTAGATATGGGGTTTAAAAGATGGTCACTGAAGGGATGTCTGGGTGGTTCATCGGTTGAGCATCTGCCTTCAAGCTCAGGGCATGATCCCAGGGAGCCTGCTTCTCGCTCTGCCTATGTCTCTGCCTCTCTCTCTCTCTGTCTCTCTTATGAATAAATAAATAAAAATCTTAAAAAAAAAAAAAAGATGGTCATTGGAAAAATTAAAATAGTACCCTCATTAATTAATGAACACGTCATATGTAAATCATCCTCCTCTTACACACATACATGTCTCATTTCCTTTATACTTGACTAAGCAAGTGATGTTTGATTATTATTTGAAGAAGAAGTAGAACGCCCCTAGATAAGAGCTAAGGATTAGTGAAAAGCATCTAGGCAGAGAGAACTGGAATGTGAATACCCTGAACGAGAGAAAGGAACAGCAAGTTCCAGGACTGGTGTGGCTGGAGCAGAGTGTATAAAACACAGTGGTACAAGGTAAACTTAGAGAGGAAGGCAAGACTTAAATCATACAAGACCTCAAAAACCATATAAGGATTTTTTTTCCCATGTAAGGATTTTAATGCTTACTTTTAGGTCAGTAAGAAAACCAATGGATCTTACACAAGTGACAAAACTAGCATTTAAAGACTATTCTGTTTATCCTTTGGAAAATGAATTAAAGGAAGATTAAAGTATCTGTAGAGAACAATTTAAAAAATTCTGCAGCAATTTACAAGAAAGATGATGGTAGCCTAGACTAGGATGATGGCAAGGTCAGCAAGTAGATCTAAGAGGAGATAGCTTAAAAGATAAAACTAACCAGCCTTAAGCAGAAGATCGGAGTTTTCCAAACTACTTCTCCATTGTCTATCTGTTTACTTATCTATTTATGTATCTGTTTATATCTTTAGCGGTATAAATGATGTTTAGAGCTTTAAGTGTGATCTATTATTTAAATTATGCTTACAGAGTCGACACTGAGTGATAAAAGAAATGTACAAATGGAAGAAGAGAAGAAACACACTTACACACTTGATAATGGTAAACCAGATAAAAATGAAAAGCATGATTACACTATTACACATTTTTACAAGTCTAAGACTATAAAATTTACACTATTTTCCAATATAAGCATAAATAATAAGTTGCATCTAATACCACACATAGAAAAATTTTTTATGTGACAGTAAACATAATTCTAATTCTATCTGCTACTGATTAACAGAGTATTATTTATTTGTTGCTAGTTCTAATCTCTCATGCATAATTTAGTAATAAATGTAATGTGTGTGTGTACACATATATTTACATACAATAAAAACAACCATAAAATAATTGGTTCCAAAAAACCCAATATACTTAAGTTTACATACTACCTGGTGTTTTATAACTTAACTAAACAGGCGTGTAACGAGAAAATTAAAAACTACACATATTCACTTACATTTATATTCTTGTTCAATTCATATTCATTAATTTTAAATGTTGTGATTGCTACTTATAAACACCACAAAAATGAAGCCCTTTTTAACTTTAATATCTGCAAATGAGTTAATATCTGTGTATAATGCTTAACACAAATTATCTTTTTGTAATAAGTATTTCCTCTTAAAATTTATATACAGTATAGATATTCAAATTCACATCATTTTCCGGTAAGAACCAGAACACCATTCTGAAAAGCTATTGTACAAAAATAACCCTGAAGGCAGAATCATAGCAGTGTATAATAGAAAATTCTTACCAATTTTTCATCAACTGTTATGAGTTGCGTGTCTCGAGCTTGGTCCTGTGCCAACCTCCATGTGGAAGTGCTTAATGACCTGCAGTGCAAGACTTTAAGTTAAAAAATGATCCATGCAATGAGAAAAGAGAGGCAGACAAATCTTACACAAATGAGCTACTTTAACAATATCTGTCTTATAAAACAAAAAGAATAGAAAGAAAGAGAAGAGGGCACAAAAATCCTTTCTCTCCCCAATTAGTTCTGTCTGCTGAGTTTTTGGCAGACTCACTTAGGAGTTCACAACAGGCTGCACTTTATGTCAGTCTATAGGCTCTCTGTCACAGAAAGGCCATCAGTAACAACTACCATACTCCATGAGTGTACAGTAGCTAGTTTGTCACTATCAGGAAAAAAAATTCAAAGCTATTATCACTCCCTCTGGAAGGCTGATTCCTAAATGATCATATCAGAAAGAAAAAGAAAAAAAATCATATTCTTAATGGCTGAAAGTAAATATTGTTAGAATTTAATTATATAATGTTAACAAATGAAGTTTCTTCACTCTAATTTCAAAAAAAAATTAGTTTAAATAGAAATGATTTATATGATAATGTTAACTAATGTTATTAGTTTAGTCCTGTATCTCATTCACAGAATTAAAGAAAGTCTAAATAGTTAAAAGAAATATTAAGTCAGAAATAAAACGGGCACCAAATCTAGTTCCTTTGTATTAACATCCTCTGACCCTTGCCCCAAAGAAATTACTTAAAACTACCATCTTTTGGGATCCCTGGGTGGCGCAGCAGTTTAGCGCCTGCCTTTGGCCCAGGGCGCGATCCTGGAGACCCGGGATCGAATCCCACGTCGGGCTCCCGGTGCATGGAGCCTGCTTCTCCCTCTGCCTGTGTCTCTGCCTCTCTCTCTATCTCTCTGTGACTATCATAAATAAATACAAAAAAAAAAAAAAATTAAAAAAAAAAAACTACCATCTTTTTTTTCCCGTCATATACACACTGTACTTTATACTAATGAATGCCATGCTGTCATTGTTAAATTTAGCATTTTACATTTTCAAAAATACTAAGCCATCCTATACAGATTTCTCCTTCAAAATTTAGCTTATACAATCAAGACTCAGGTTTCAAAACTGACAGAATATACAGTATTAAGTTCTTCTTTATTTCTTTTAAATTTTTTATTTATCTGAGAAAGAGCAAAGAAGCAAGCATGAGCAGGAGGGGAAGGGCAGAGGGAGAGCAATCCCAGGACCCTGGGATCAGGACCTGAGACAAAGGCAGCTGCTTAACCAACTGAGCCACGGAGATACCCCAAGTTGTTTCTTTTTTAAATGAAGTATAACTACCATCATAATTCTGACACAACATAAACACTAATACCTAATGCAAACCATCATGCCTTCAAGAGCTAAGGTGTACACAGCTTTATAGAAAATCTACCTACTAATAGCATAATTTAAAGATAACAATCCAAAAGGCCTTTTTGCTTTATGAACATATATTTTTTAAATGCCAGTTATTTCCAAAAATTAATACTTTATTACTTTAAATACTTTGCTCAAATCTGTACATTCAATGCAATCCCTATGAAAATACCATCAACTTAATTCAGAGTTGGAACAAATAAATCCTAAAATTTGTATGGAACCAGAAAAGAACCCAAATAGCCAAAGGATAGTTTAAAAAGAAAACTAAAACTGGTGGCATCACAATTCTGGATTTTAAGCTCTATTACAAAGCTGTAATCATCAAAACAGTATGGTACTGGCACAAAAACAGATACATAGAACAATGGAACAGAACAGAGAACCCAGAAATGGGCCCTCAACTCTATGGTGACTAATCTTTGACAAAGCAGGAAAGAATACCCAATGGAAAAAAGACAGTCTCCTCAACAAATGGTATTGGGAAAACTGGACAGCTACACGCAGAAGAATGAACTGAACCATTTCCTCATACCATACACAAAAATGGACTCAAAATTGATGAAAGACCTAAATGTGAGACAGGAATCCATCAAATTCCTAAAAGAGAACAGAGGCAGCAACCCCTTTGACCTCAGCCACAGCAACTTCTTGCTAGACACATCTCCAAAGGCAAAGGAAACAAAGGTAAAAATGAATTATTGGAACGTCATCAAGATAAAAAGCTTTTTGCACAGCCAAGGAAACAGTCAATAAAACCAAAAAAGGCAACCTACAGAATAGGAAAAGATGTTTGCAAATGACACATTAGATAAGGGGCTGGTATCCAAAATCTATAAAGGACTTATCAAACCCAACACTCAAAGAATAAATAATCCAATCAAGAAATGGGCAGAAGAAAAAAAAAAAAAAAAGAAAAAAAAGAAATGGGCAGAAGACATGAACAGACATATCTCCAAAGAAGACATACAAATGACCAACAGACACATGAAAACATGCTCAATATTATCACTCAGCATCAGAGAACTACAAATCAAAACCACAATGAGATACCACCGCACACTGATCAGAATGTCTAAAATTAATAAGTTAGGAAATGGCAGATGTTGGGGAGGATGTGGAGAAAGGGGAACCCTCTTACACTGCTGGTGGGAAAGCAAGCTGGTGCAGCCACTCTGAAAAATAGTATGGAGGTTCCTCAAAAAGTTGAAAATAGAGCTATCCTATGACCCAGCAATTGCACTACTAGGTATTTACCCCAAAGATATAAATGTAGTGATCCAAAGAAGCATCTGCACCTCAATATCTATAGCAGCAATGTTCACAATAGCCCAACTATGGAAAGAGCCTAGATGTGTCTCAACAGGTGAATGGATAAAGAAGATGTGGTGCATATATATAAAATAGACTACTATTCAGCTGTCGAAAGAAAGAAAGAAAGAAAGAAAGAAAGAAAGAAAGAAAGAAAGAAAGAAAGAAAGAAAATCCTGCCATTTTCAAGGATGTGGATGGAACTAGAAGATATTATGCTAAGTGAAATAAGTCAATCAGAGAAAGACAATTATCAGATGATCTCACTCATATGTGGAATTTAAGAAACAAACAGGATCATAGGGGAAGAAGGAAAAACAAAACAAGATGAAATCAGAGACAGGCAAACCATAAGAGACTCTCAATCATAGGAAACAAACTGAGGGTCATTGGAGGGGAGGAGTTGGGAGAATGGAGCAACTGGGTGATGAACACAGACAAGGGCATATGACATAATGAGTATTGGGTATTATATAAGCCTGATGAATCACTGACCTCTACCTCTGAAACCAATAATCCATTATATCTTAATTAATTGGATTTAAATAAAATTTTGTTTTAAAATATCCTGCTCAGAAATACATATACACAGGGACACCTGGGTGGCTCAGTGGTTGAGTGTCTGCCTTAGGCTCAAGTCATGATCTTTGAGTCTCAGCATCAAGTCCTGCATTGGACTCCCCACAGGGAACCTGCTTCTGACTCTGCCTATGTCTCTGCCTCTCTGTGTCTCTCATGAATAAGTAAATTTAAAAATCTAAAAAAAACAAAAAAAAAAATTACATTTACACATCTACATGGAAATTATTTTAATTGATACAGTTAAAATACATGTTATGTAAAGTAGTATGATTAACACTCTTAAAAATCAATTTACTCTGGAAATCATTAAGATCAACAACATGACAATAAAACATTCTGAATACTCTTAACCAAATTCATATACTGTAAGGGAAAAAAATGACGCAATAATAAGGGAACTCAGGAGAACTTAAAATATTGGAAATATTATAAAATGTAGCTACATTTCAAGAAAATGAGGCTGCAAAGCTCCTCTAATGAAGAGAAGTGCTAAATCAAAATAGTGTAAATTATTCTACATAGATTAAAACTCTATGGTAATAACAAAGATTAAAATTCTATAATCCATGAACTGTGTAATTTTGGATTATACAGTGAATTTGATTTAAACAATTTTCTTGGGGATCCCTGAGCGGCTCAGTGGTTTAGCACCTGCCTTCAACCCAGGGAGCACTCCTGGAGTCCCAGGATCAAGTCCTGCATCCGGCTCCCTGCTTCTCCCTCTGCCTGTGTCTCTGCCTCTCTCTCTCTCTCTGTGTCTCTCATGAATAAATAAATAATCTTTTAAAAAATATATAATAAAAAATAAATAATTTTCTCTTAAATTGTGTAATAAAATCTTATTGTATATTAAGTCATAACCTAAAGCAAAATTTTAAAAGCATAAAGATCTATTTTTTAAATTTTAGATTAATCTCCAACTAATCATAATAATGAAGTTATATATCACTTTCTGAAAACAGATAATAACTTTTACAAACAAATACACAGATGAAAAATCATATCTTTATCAGGCTGTATATAAAAAACAATTAAAAAGTGGCTATAGGGTACCTGGATAGCTCAGTAGGTTCAGTGCCTGCCTTTCGCTCAGGTCATGGTCCCAGGATCCTAGGATTGAGGCCCACGAAGGGCTCTCTGCTTCTTCCTCTGCCCTTCCCCCTGTTCATTCTCTCTCATTCTCTTTCTCCCAAATAAATAATTAAATAAAAATCTTTTTTTTAAAAAAGTGACAAAAGACATTAAGTAATCCTACCAGAAAGAATTAAAAATGACAAAACTTTTGATAAGTTTTCTTACTTTTGATAAGAAAACACTTTTTTTTTAAATGATTTTATTTACCCATTTGAGAGAGAGAAAGAGCCAGCCAGGCAGAGGGGAGAGGCAGAGGGAGAATGAGAAGCAGACTCCTCCCTGAGCAGGGAGCTCAACGTGGGGCTCGATCCCAGGACCCAGAAATCATGACCTGAGCCAAAGGCAGATGTTTAACCAATCTGAGCCACCCTGGTGCCCCCCAAAAAACCTTAAAGATAAACCAGACTGCAAAGAAATCATAAACAGGAATTTTTATTATTTGAAACTATATTCATATCATTTATTACAGAAAATTTTGCCTAAGAACACACACGTAATATGTGCATATGTATACGTGCATGTATGTGTCATTAGGTCTTATTAGGTCATGTGCTATGTAGCTGCTCCCTAAACGTAGAAACAGTAATTATTTTTAAAAAATCAAATCTCGGATATGGAGAAGGATTTTCCTCCAATTATAAATAGTTAAGGTAGGAACAAAGATCTAGAGTCAATTATAAACACAGTATTTAATTAATTATACCTATAAAATATAAGCTACAGTTATTTTTAGTTTTTTATTTTTATTTTTTTTCAGATCTGAGCTTTTAAAAGATTTTATTTATTTATTCATGAGAGATACAGAGAGAGAGAGAGGCAGAGACACAGGTAGAGGGAGAAGCAGGCTCCATGGAGGGAGCCTGAGGTGGGACTCGATCCCAGGTCTCCAGGATCAGGCCCTGGGCTGAAGGCGGCGCTAAACCGCTGAGCCACCTGGGCTGCCCCTACAGTTATTTTTAGATTAGATGCAAAATATAGCAAATATCTATTTGTGGATTAGCCTTTAAAGAATGTTACATCAGTAAATTGCTAGGCAGGAAATAAAGTGTTTTTTAATAATATAAGAGTATAAAAACATTAAACCAGAAATAAAACCTAAAAAGTATAAAAGAAAAAAATGACAAAATATAAAAACTTCTAAACCAATGATACTATAAAAGAAGACAAAAGATAACAAAGAAGAAGAAAATATCTACAATATAAAATAGTAAAAAATCCAAAACAGGTTAAAAAGCTCCTAGAAATCAGTAAGTAGGGAGAATTCTTTTTTTTTTTTTTTAAGTAATCTCTATGCTCAGTGTAGCGTTAGAACTCGTGACCCCAAGATCAAGATTCACATTGCTCTACTGACTACATCAGCCAGGTGCCCCAGAAGGAATACATCTTAAATTTCAAGAGGGAGTCACTTGACAAAAAATCAAATAGCCTAATTAAAAATGGGAAAAGGATGGAAAAGGACTTGAATGGCATTTATCCAAAGATCTATAGTCAACAAGCACACAAAGAGATACTCAACATTACTAATCATTAGGAAAATGTAAATCAAAACCACAATGAGATACAAATTCATACCCATTTGGATGGTTATCAAAAAAATAAGTGTTGCTGGGATATAAAGAACTAGAACACGGCGCATCGCTGATGGGAATGTAAAATCGTGCAGTTGCTATGGAAAGCAGTATGGCAGTTCCTAAAAAAATTAAACCAAGAATTACCACATGATTCAGCAATTCCACTTCTGGATATATACTCAAAAGAATTAAAAGCAGGGACTCAAATAGGTATTTGTACACCAATGTTCCTAATAGCACAATTCACTAAATAGCCAAAGGCAAAAACTGCCAATATATTAATAATCTTATGTTATTGGGTAATGTATCACAAAACTAAAAAGTATACACGTAGAAATGATAAGTAATCATTAGTAAACAGGTAGTAATTTTAACTTTGCTATCACCTATTTTTGAGAAATTAGAAGTTTTATTTGCCTCATGAACTTGCCTTTCTGTGTACCTGTTTTTTAAGTGGCCATTTCACATTTTCAGGTTTCTTAAGAATCAACTTTAATTCTCAGCCCAAAGGATAAACTCTCAGGGCTGTGACTGTTATTACCAAATACTGTTATTATACTGAGCGTGTCATTTATTATATTTAGTTTTCCTGTACAAGTTTCCCATAAGAAAAGGAGATATCCTGGAAATGGAAAACAAGAGGTCTTATTTCTAACTCTGGTTTTAGTACCTACTATTTCTGTTTATGAGCAAATCACTTAACCTTTCTGCACCTCAATTTGATTCTGTGTAAATTTATAAAATAAGGACTTGCTCTGAAGTTTGTGCTAGTGGTTTCTGTGATTCTTATAAGTGGAAAGAGTATAGTTCTACTTTGTTTCAATAATCCCTTATGGAAATGCTAGGTAATAAATAACTCATAATAATCTGTTTTTCTTTAAAACTCTAAGGAGTTAAAACTTTCAAAAATATATATACCACATTTGTTTATCCATTCACCTGTTGATGGATATTAAGGTTGTTTCTGGTAATGACATTCATATGCAGATTTTTGTGGGGATGTAAGTTTGCAACTCATTTAGGTAACTACCTAGGGAGGCAACTGCTAAACTGTATGTTATAACCAAGGTTAGCTTTAAGAAACTGCCAAACTGTATTCCAAAGTGGCTATACCATTTGTGTTCCTACCAGCATGAATGAGAGTCATTGTTGTTCCACATGCTTGTCAGTATTTGGCGTTGTCGGTTTTTTGGATTTTAGCCATTCCACTAGGTGTGTAGTGGCATCTCACATTGTTTGAGTTTTCAATTCCCAATGAAATAGGATGTGGAAGACCTTTTCATATGCTTATTGCCATCTGTATATCTTTTTTGGTGAGGTGTCTGTTCAGATCTTTTGCCTATTTTTTTAAACTGGGTTGTTTTCTTATTGTTGAATATGAAGAGTGCTTTGTATATTGTAGATACAGGTTCTTCATCAGATATGTGTTTTGCAAATATATTCTATCAGTCTATGCTTGTCTTTTCATTGTCTTAAAGTATCTTCCATAGAGCAGAAGCTTTTAATTTTAGTGAAGTCCAACTCATCTATATTTTCTTTCATGGATTTTGCTTCTGGTGTTGTATCTAAAAACTCAGAAGCAAACCAAGGTAGCTAGAGTTTTATGTTATTTTCTAGAAGCTTGATAGTTTTGCTTCTTACATTTAGGTCTATGATCCATTTTGAGTTAATTTTTGTGAAAGGTGTAAAGTCAGTGTGTTAAGTTCGTTTTTCTCCATGTGGATATATTCTAGTTCCACTTGGTGAAAAAAATTATCTTTTCACCATTGGATTGCCTTTGCTCCTATCTCAAAGATCAATTGACTGTATTTGAGTAATCTATTTCTGGGCTATTGTTCATGTTCTATTGATCTACTTGTTTATTCTTCTGCCAATGCCACTCTATCTTGGTTACTGATAAGTGTAGTGAGAAGGAAATCAGTGTTTAATCCTCTAACTTTGTTATTTTTTTACAGTATTATGTTGACTATTCTGGGTCTTTTGTCTTTCCATATGAATTTAGAATTGCCTTGCCAATACCTATGAAATAACTTGCTAGAATTTTTATTTGGAAGTGCTGGATCTGCAGACCAAGTTGGGGAGAATTGACATTTTACTAATATTGAGTCTTCCTATCCACGAACATGGAATGTACCTTCATTTATTTATTTTGTGATTTATCAGTTTCCTAGTTTTTTTCATATACATCTTATATATATGTTGTTACATTTACCTTCATATATTTATTTCTTTATTGGTGCTAATGCGAATGATACTGCATTTTTCTTTAAAGATTTTATTTATTTATTTGAGAGAGAGTGTGTGAGCAAGCATGAGCAGGGAAGGGGCAGATGCAGAGGGAGAAGATTTCCCACTGAGCAAGGAGCATGATGTGGGCCTCAGTCCCAAGACCCTGAGATCATGACCTGAGCCTAAGCAAAGGCTTAACCAATTGAGCCACCCAGGTGCCTCTGGTATTGCATTTAAGATATTATTTCTTTATTCATGAGAGATAGGTAGAAAGACAGACAGAGAGAGAGAGAGAGAGAGAGAGGCAGAGACATAGGCAGAGGGAGAATCAGGCTCGATCCTGAACCTCGGGATCACCTCCGAGCCAAAGGCAGACGCTCAACTGCTGAGCCACCCAGGCGTCCCTAATATTGCATTTTTAATATCAAATTCCAATTAGTCCTTGATGGTGATACAAGAAAGCAATTGGTTTTGGATATTAACATATCTCACAAATTGCTATTATAATTACTTTTTAGCTCTAGATTGTTTTTTGTTAATTCTTTGGGATTTTTCCTTACAGTGTTGTCATCTGCAAGCTAGGACAGTGTTATATTTTCTTTCCCGATATATTTAGTTATCATTTCACCCTCTTGCCTTATTACCACTAGCAAGACTTCTAGTACAATGTTAAATAGGATTAGCAAGAGGGGATATCTGCCTTTTCCCAGTCTCAGGAGTAGTTACTCATCATTAAGTATGTTTGTTGTAGATTTCATGTATATGTTCTTTATCAGTTTTTGGAAGCTCCCCTCTATTCTTAAGTTTGCTGAGAGTTTTTAGTATGTTGGGTATTGGATTTTGTCTTTTATGTGACAATGTGATCAAGTGATTTTTTTTTTTAGATTGTTGATGTACTGGATATTAATTGATTTTCAGATATTGATCCAGCCTTGCATATCTGGAATACATCCTACTTGGTTGCATTGTATAAATATTTTTATTTTGTTGAGGATTTCTGCATCTGTGTTCATAAGAGATAATGGTCTATAGTTCCCCCCTCCCCCGCCACCCTTTTTTTCCTGGAGTTGGTAGTTAAGATAATGCTGGTTTCATCAAATGAGTTAAGACATGTTCCCTTCTGGAAGAGAGTGTAGAAAATTATTATCATTTCTTTTTAAATATTTGGCAGAAGCACTGTCTGAGCCTGGTGCTTTCTTCTTCTTCTTCTTTTTTTTTTTTTGGAAGGTCATTAATTACTGATTCAATTTCCTTAATAGCTGTAGGCCTATCCAGATTATTTCTCTTTCCATCAGTTGTGGTAGTTTGTGTTTTTCAAATAATTAGTTTATTTCTTCTTAAGTTATCATATTTGTGGGCACAGAGGTATTTATAATACTTCTTTATTATCTCTTGAATGCCTAGGTGTCAACAATGACTTGCTTTTGTTTCTGATATTGGTAATTTTTTGTCTTTTTTTTTTAAGATTTTATTTATTTATTCATGAGAGACAGAGAGAGAAAGGGGCAGAGACACAAGCAGAGGGAGAAGCAGGCTCCATGGAGAGAGCCTGATGCGGGACTTGATCCTGGGACTCTAGGATCACGCCCTGAACCAAAGGCAGGCACTAAACCGAGCAGAGACAGGCTCCAGGAGAAGGCAGGAGAAGCAGGCTCCAGGCAGGGAGCCTGATGCAGGACTTGATCCTGGGACTCTAGGATCACGCCCTGAACCAAAGGCAGGCACTAAACCGCTGAGCCACCTAGGGATCCCCTTTGTCTTTTTTTTTCTTGGTTAGCCTGACCAGAGATTTATCACTTCTCCGATCTTTTCAAAGAACAGGTTATGGTTTTGTTGATTTTTATCCATTTTAACAGTTCTATCAATTTACCAATTTCCTGTTTACAAAGTCATTAATTTCTGCAATAACTTTTATTTTTTTTCCTCTGCTTGACTTATATTGATTTATATTGCACTTTCCTATAGTCTCCATTGGCAGAATCTTGGATTATTGAATTTACACTTTGTCTTTTCTGATGTATATATTAAGTGCTAAGTTTTAAACACTGCATTTGCTGCATCAGATTTTGAAAAGCTGTATTTTCATTTTCATTTAGTTCAAAATATTTTAAAATTTCTCTGAGACTTCTTCTGACACATAATTTATTTAGAAGCATGATGTTTAATCTCCAAATAACTGGGGATTTTCCAGTTTTCTGTTACCGGTTTCCAGTTTAATTCCATTGTTGACTGAAAGTATACTCTGTGTGATTTCTATTCTTTTAAATTTGTTAGGGTGTGTTTTATGGCTGAGAATGTGACTAACTTGGTGAATGTTCAATGTGAGTTTAGAAGGATGTATATGCTGCTGTTGGGTGATGTATTCTGTAAATGTCACTTAAACCATGCGCAACTGATAAATTGAACACCACATCTGAGGCTAATAATGTACTGTATGTTGGCTAATTGAATTTAAATTTTAAAAAAAGTAAAAAATGCCAACTAAATCTACTTGACTGATGTGCTCCTCATTTCAACTGTATCCTTACTGATATTCTGCTGGATGGCTCTGTCAGTTACTATTAGTATAGATTATTTGAAAATAAAATCTTTTTCTTTTTTTTTGAAGAAGAGTGTTGAAGTCTCCTAATGATAATAAATGAATTTGTTTCTCCTTGTAGCTCTTTTGGGTTTTGCCCCACATTTATGACATTCTTTTGTTGGTCCTACATATCTTAAGTGTTGCTGATATCTTCTTGGAGAACTGACCCCTTTCTAATGATGTAATACCCCCTCTTTATTCCTGATAATTTTTTAAAAGTGATCTCTACACCCACCGTGGGGCTCAAACTCATGACTCTGAGATTAAGAAAAAAAAAAAAGAGTCAAAGAGTCAGATACCCTACCAACTAGCCAACCAGGAGCCCCATTCCTGATAATCTAGTTTATCTGAGATTAATATTGCTATGGCAGTAACATTTGATTACTGTTAGCATGGCATATCTTTCTCCATCTCTTCACTTTTAATCTGTCCATGTCTTTATATTTAATATGGTTTTCTCTTAGGTAACATATAGTTGGGTCTTGTTCTCTTTTTAAATCCACTCTGACACAGTTTCTCTTTCAATTGGTATATTATTGAGACTATTCCTAAAGTGATTATTGATATAGCTGGAATTAATGTCTAGCATGTATAGCTCCTCTGCTTTCTTTCTCTTTTTTAGGTGATTTCTGCCTTGGTTTCTAAGAGTCCTTTATATATTCTATATATTAGTGTTTAAACTGCTGTATATGTTGTACTTTTTATGATATTTCCTTCAGCTTGTAGTACACTTGTTCAGAAGTTATTTTTCTTTCACAGTTTGTGGGTATCTTGCCTTGTGTCTTGGTTAAGAAAACTTTTCCATCCGAATGCTATTTTAAAAACTCTTATATTTTATTCCAGTAATTTATACATAACACAGTGTGTGTGTGTGTGTGTGTGTGTGTGTATGAATCCATTTGGAATTCTTTAATAGATGGTAGAACTATTTTATTGCAGGATTCAAACATTTTTCTTCCATGAAAGGCTAGCCAATCATTTCATTATTATTTATTAAATAGTCCATCCTTTCGCCACTAATTTAAAATTGCACTTTTATTATATAATAGACTTACAAATCTACATGATCTGTTTTTGTATTCTGATCTGTACTGTTTATTTGATCTGTGTGCCTGTGCTAATACCATATTTTAATTATTGTAGCATATTAGTAGGCAAGGCAAATCTTGCCTTTTAGTTTTCAAAATATTCTTGGTTATTTTTGTAAATTTTTTCTTCCCAATGAGAATTATCTAATTTTATAAAAATTCTGTTAGAATTTTTTATATTTAACTTGTAGATTAGGGACGTGTGGGTGGCTCAGTCGGTTGAGCATCTGACTTTAGCTCAGATCATGATCCCAGGGGTCCTGGGATCAAGCCCCGCATCACAGGCTCTGTGCTCAGTGGGGAGTGTGCTTCCATCTGCCTCTCCCTCTCCCCCAGCTTGTGCTCTTTCTTTCAAATAAATAAATAAAGTCTTAAAAAATAAAATCTTAATAATTGACATCTTGAGGTGCCTGGGTGTCTCAGATGGTCAAGCATCTGCCATGGTCCCAGGATCCTGGGACTGAGCTGTGCATTGGGCTCTTTGCTTATCCTAGAGCCTGCTTCTCCCTCTCCCTCTGCCTGCCACTACCCCTGCTTGTGCTCTCTCTGTCAAATAAATAAATAAAATCTTAAAAGAAAATTGACATCTTACAGTAAATTTGCTTCCAATTATTTACAAGACATTGTAAAGTGCAGCAACTCACTTCCTTTAAGGCATTCCAAACCAGAAGAGTTATTTTTTATTGGCCACTATACCTCAATGATTTGACCTTCCTAAACATGTACTTTTCATATATTCATTGTATTTTGTAATATAATTACTATCATCACCATGACATCTATATTTCTTATTTCTTTTATTTTTACTCATTTAGGTTTATTTTGCTAACTTGTTGTTACAAACTTGGGTAGATTTGTTTCTCCTTTCCTTTTTCATTTTCCATCGCGCCCTCCAATTTCTTCATTATCACCCTCCAAAACCTTGATCACATTCTCCTTCTTTTACTCCTCAATTTCATTCCAAGGTCTGTTATGTAATAAGCATAATTACCCTTATCCCTCTTGCACAAATCTTTCCTTCATCTGTTGGATGACACTCAAAGGATTAGTTTAAGTTTTTGGCTTGAGTTGTGTTCAGAGGACAACTGCTATTAGTCTGTGCTGCAAGTTCCATCTGGCTCAGAAGAATGGGAAAAAGGATACCTACGCAAGAGATTGTTAATTTTTATGCACCTGACAAGGGGAACAGTTTAAGATAACATTAAGTATGTAGGTAAAGATTAGAAATTTTGTGATAAATCTGAATTAGAAACAAGGAACTTATTTGTGACTAGATTATAAGCTATTTTCACTGTTATTTCCACTGAATACCAGAGCATTTGTAATATCCTTGCCTTTCCTTTCACTACACATATTTTCACATTGAAATGGTCCTTTGAACCCCTCATCTTTATTTTTTCCATTAACAATTACTTCTTTCTTGCTTCTGCATGGTGAGTACAGTATAATGACAGTTTAAGTTTTCTCTATTGATTAAAGATCTTGAATCTTTAAAAACAAAAAAAAGGGGGGGACGCCTGGGTGACTTAGTGGTGGAACGTCTGCCTTTGGCCCAGGGTGTGATCCTGGAGACCCAGGATCGAGTCCCACATCGGGCTTCCTGCATGAAGCTTGCTTCTCTCTCTGCCTGTGTCTCTGACTCACTCTCTCTGTGTCTCTCGTGAATAAATAAATAAAATCTTAAAAAAAAAAAAATCTTGAAGACTTCAAGAGCATTAGCTTGAAGGTGATTGACCCAAATGCCAAAGTATTTTAAGTCTGAGATCATTATTGTGACATGGAGAGTATATATATGTTTTTATTGTAATTTTCAGTTAGAACTCTTAGAAATATTTTCTTGTGGTTTAACACTTCTTAATGGAACGGAATACTTTCTGGTTTAATGTGAATTTGGATTAATTCAATTTGCAATAAATTGACAACAGAGGTAGTAGGTTTAATCAAAAGGTTGAGGATTAATTAATTCCATAATAATTTCTATAGGATTAGGAATTTTACTTTTACCTAGAAGTTGATCAGTTCATTTCTGGTCTTTTAAAGTTATTGGTTCAATTTTAATGTTTACAAAACCATCTTCAGTTATTTGTACAGATGTTTTTATTATCTATAGTTGGATACAAACTACTCTAATACTCAGTTGCTTAAAACAACAAGTCATTTGTTTTGCTCACAAATCTGCATTTTAGGCAAGAGTTTGGCAGGGAAGTTTGTCTCTGCTCCATGTCGTATCTGCTGGGATGGCTCAACTTGGGCTAGAGGATCATTTACATGGCTGGCAAAGTGATGTTACTGATGTCTCCACATCTGGGTCTCTCTGTGGGGTACCTTGGACTTCTTCACAGTATGGTGGGTGGATTCCAATGGTGAATATCCCAAGAAGCAATGTTCTAAGAGACAGAAAATGGAAACTGCAGTTTTTTAAGGCCTGAGCCTGGAAATACACATAGCCTCAGTTTTGTATCATATTGATCAAGTAGTCACAGGGCTCAGATTCTAGGAATAGGGAACCTGCAGCTGTTGAATGAAGGGAGGAGTGTCAAATTTGGGGCCATGTTTTCAATTTGCTACATGGGATATGAAGGATGGGAATTTTATTCTCCTTAGTTGATAAAGTTAGTTTGCTTCAAAGGGAGAATAGTGTTAGTACTTTGAATCAGTACTGTTTATTCTTATTCAGATACTATTTTCTTTTTTTTTTAAGATTTTATTTATTTGACAGAATACAAGCAGAGAGAGTGTCAAGCAAAGAGAAAGGGAGAAGCAAGGTCCCTGCTGAGCAGTGAGCCCCACAACATGGAGCTTGATCCCAGGACTCTGGGATTATGACCTGAGCTGAAGGCAGATGCTTGACCCACTGAGCCACCCAGGTGCCCCTCACATACTATTTTCCATTGCTGATGGTTTCTTTTTATCTTTTCCCCATTAAGACTTTTTGAAGATTATATTTTGAGGTAATAAAAACAGTATTTGCAAGGTGTATATGATGAAGTTAGAAAACTCCAAAGAAATCAAAGATCCTATAAATACATAGAGATAGGAAGACAATATTGTTAATGTCAGTTCTTTCCAACTTAATAAGCAGATTCAACACAATCTCTTTCATTAAGTGGAACTAGAATATCCACATGGAGAAAAACGAACTTAACACACTGACTTTACACCTTTCACAAAAATTAACTCAAAATGGATCATAGACCTAAATGTAAGAAGCAAAACTATCAAGCTTCTAGAAAATAACATAAAACTCTAGCTACCTTGGTTTGCTTCTGAGTTTTTAGATACAACACCAGAAGCAAAATCCATGAAAGAAAATATAGATGAGTTGGACTTCACTAAAATTAAAAGCTTCTGCTCTATGGAAGATACTTTAAGACAATGAAAAGACAAGCATAGACTGATAGAATATATTTGCAAAACACATATCTGATGAAGAACCTGTATCTACAATATACAAAGCACTCTTCATATTCAACAATAAGAAAACAACCCAGTTTAAAAAAACAGGCAAAAGATCTGAACAGACACCTCACCAAAAAAGATATACAGATGGCAAATAAGCATATGAAAAGGTCTTCCACATCCTATTTCATTGGGAATTGAAAACTCAAACAATGTGAGATGCCACTACACACCTAGTGGAATGGCTAAAATCCAAAAAACCGACAACGCCAAATACTGACAAGCATGTGGAACAACAATGACTCTCATTCATGCTGGTAGGAACACAAATGGTATAGCCACTTTGGAATACAGTTTGGCAGTTTCTTACCATGGTCTTAACATACAATCCAGCAATTGTGCTACCAGGATTTACCTAACTGAACTAAAAGCAAATGTTCACACAAAGATCTGTACAAGAATATTTATCATAGCTTTATTTATAATTGCCCCAAATTGGAAGCAAACAAGATGTCCTTCTATAGGTGAATTGATAAACTATGGTAGAGCCATATAACGAAATATAATCCTGTGAGAAAAAGAAATTGGGGCAGCCCGGGTGGCTCAGCAGTTTAGTGCCACCTTCGGCCAAGGGTGTGATCCTGGAGACCCGGGATCGAGTCCCACATCAGGCTCCTTCACGGAGCCTGCCTCTCCCTCTGCCTGTGTCTCTGCCTCTCCCTCCTTTCCTCTCTCTCTCTCTCTGTGTCTCTCATGAATAAATAAATAAAATCTTTTTATAAAAGAAGAAAAAAGGAAATTTGCTAGAGAAAAGTATTTGCAAATTACAATAATCTGACAAGGGATATCCAGAATATATAGAGTATTGCTAAAATTCAACAATGAAACAACTAACCCAATTCAAAAATGAGCAGAGGACTTGAACAGACATTTCTCAAAGGCCAATAAACACTTGAACACTGTTCAACACATCACTAGTTATCAAGGAAATGCAAATAAAACTAAAAGACACAACATGATACTCATTAGAATGACTAAGGAAGGGAGGCAGGGAGAGGGAAGAGAGAAAATGCTAGCAAGGATGTGGAGAAAATGGAATCACAGGCAAGAGTGCAAAATGGTATAAATACTATGGAAAACAGTATAGCAATTCATTAAAAAATTAACAATTACCATATGATCCAGCAATTCTACTTCTGGGTACATACCCTGAAGGACTGAGAACATATAGCAGCATTATTCACAGTAGCCAAAAGGAGGAAGAAACCCACAGATGTGATGGATTAAAAATAATTAGTATATACATACAACAAAGTACTATTCAGCCTTAAGAAGGATGGAAATTCTGACACATGCTACAACACAGATGAACCTTAAAGAAATGATAGGTGATATAAGTCAGTAACAAAAAGACAAACTGTATGATTCCACTCACAGGAAGTACCTCGAGTACTGAAATTCATGAAAACAAAAAGTACAATGGTGTTTGCCAGGCATTGAGGGGAGAGAAGAATAAAGAGTTATTATTTAATAGGTAGAGAATTTCAGTTTTAGAAGATGAAAAAAACATTCTGGAGATGTATGGTGGTACTACACTTAAAAATGGTTAAAATTGTAAATTGTGTATTATGTATATTTTACACTTTTAAAGAAAGATTATGCCTTGTAAAGAAACTGTTGACCCTGTTTACAACCACTAATAGAGGAATACACACATGCAAGTTTGTCAAAGCCAAAGATTTATAACTGCCTAGAAAACGGCTTCTTTAGGCATGTAGAAGCATATCTATATACATAATCAATCATCTCTTCACAAATTTTTCAAAGATCAAATTGAAGTTGTTGAACTTTAATATAATCACTCTCTGTACTGCCTCAGGTACTATATTTTCCAAAAAAAATCTATAGTGCATGTCTGTATAACACTAAATAAGTCATACTTCACTAACATACTTAATACCAATTACCACCCTAATGATTTTTCAGACCATTCCTTTAGCACCATTATTTAGCACATTTTATATAATAGTTGATACTTTTTATGTTATCAATAGTTGTTAAAAGCAAAATCTCTTCAATATATTTATGAAGTTGTAAAAAACAAAACACAAGGAAAAGCAAGCCCAGATGAAAGAACTGACTGGTCTGTTAAGTAACTACTAGACATATTCAATTATCTACCTTGTTATAACCTTCAGCATCAAGATCCTTAATTCATCATAGTAGTATTACTTCAGAGGTACTATCTTTAAAAAAAAAAAGATTCTACTAATCAACTACACAAAATTCTCTATGTTCCTCATAAGACTATATTATGTGTTAATCACTACAGTTGTGCCGAGTAGTCTAGTTCTCATTCCAAACATATGGTAAGATTATACCTCACTGCCATCTCTAACGTTTGGTGTGGGCATGTGACTTAGTTCAGGCAATGAAAGAAAAAGAAGTGACACTATCTAGTAGCTTTAAAAATCAGTGCATAAATGCCTCTTTTCCCCTGTCAGAGAAACCAACAGTGGTTAGTCTGGGTCCCCAAGTGAGGACAAATAGTGGAGGAACAGAGCTTCTGGCTATCCCACTAGGGACATGAATCATGAACAAGAAATAAATCTTTGTTAGTTTAAGCCACAGATATTTTTGGATTTAGTATCTTGACTGATACAGCTTGATAAGCAATTCTCTATTCATGTATTTCTCTAGGGAATGCCATATGAGAACTTAAGTTATAGGATGTCTGTTTCACATTGACTGAGGTTGGGAGTATTACATATTGAGAGTTTACCATTTTCAAGTGAATCAAGATGTCACTTTTAAAAAGCCCATTTCTGGTCTTTAAAAGCAACATGATTTTTTTCTTATAGCTCCAAAGCTTAAAGGGGTCAAAAGCTGTAAGATGATTTGCTTCATGTCAGCTTTAATGCTACTGTTTCATCTTAGACAGATTACCTAATTTAAAAAAAAGTTATGAATTTTATCCTCATTTATCTTCACTTAGAAGTATTCCAACTTGTTGCTTATTTTGTTCAGCTTAGGAATCTTTTGGTTTAAAACCTCTGCTATAAAACAATTGGGATTATGTCTATATTAAAAATATTTTTAAAAGATAATAAACAATAAATTTGATCACAGATAATGTGCTGAAATTATAAGACATGAAAACCAAACAGATTAGTATTCATCATCCAGCAATATTCCATCAAAGAGAACAGCTAGTTGGTAGGTGCTGCTCACTCTTCAATTCAAAGATGAAGTATCTGTCCCTTAGCAAACCTGGTACCCTGGGTCATACAATTTCTTACAGGCTGATGATTACATGGTTAAGAATAATTACAAATACGTTCAGAAGAAAAAAATCACTAACATCAATATTTTTTAAACTTCCTGAAACAACTTAGAAAACTGTCATATAGTGACTTCAAAATCAGTCAGACCCATGTTAAAATTCCAGATCTGCAGCTTAAGAGGAATATGATCTTGAACAAACTACTTCACAACTCTGCACTTCAATTTCCTCATCTGCAAAAATAAGGATAATAATACCTCACAGAATGACCCGCAGAATTAAACAGCATGTTAAGTAACTGGCATGGAGTGCCTGCTGAGAAAGAAATGTTCGATTCTTTCCCTCTAGTAACATTACCAGCTTATTTAGGAGTAAAAGAGGAAAGGCAACCCTACAAAAGATGAACAAACACATCTTTTCAAGAATTACTCTAAAAAACATAAACTAAGTTTTCTTTTTCTGTCCAATTAACCATAAACTTCTACCAAATCCACTGATTCTGTCCTTATTCCCTCCCACCTTCACTAATAAAACACTTACTTGATCTCCCTGACTCTAGTCTTACCCTTTTTTTTTTTCTAGTCTTATCCTTAAAGGCATCTTCCACCTCACCAAGTAATTATACCCAATCATTCCACTCCTTTGCTTAAAATCCTTCATTGCCTAGTGGTAATTTATCTCAAAATATGGAAGTACTGGGGTGCCTGGGTGTCTCAGTCATTAAGCGTTTGTCTTCGGTTCAGGTCATGATTCCAGAGTCCTGGGACTGAGCCAGCATTAGGGTCCCTGCTCAGCAGGGAGTCTGCTTCTCCTGCTCCCTCTGCTATTTCTCCCCACTTGTGTACTTGTGTTCTCTGATTCTGTCAAATAAATAAATAAAAATCTTTAAAAAATATATATGGAAGTGTTTAGGGATGGAGTACCATGACTTTTATAATTTACTTTCAAGTAGCTTAGGTAGAAAAGAATATATATGTTTGTGTATTTTGCTTATAAATAAATAAATATATATATCTCCATTTTGCTTACCTATATACATATAATACATAAAAGCAAAATGAGCAAAAAACACACCAAAGTATTAACAATCATAAATCTAGGTGGTGGGTTTATGAATTCAATATAGTCTAACGTTTTGTATATGTGAAAATTGTAATAAAAAGTTGAAAAATCGAGGGATGCCTGGCTGGTTCAGTCAGTGGAGTGTGCAACTCTTGATCTCAGGGTCTTAAGTTCAAGTTCCATGTTGGGTATAGAGATTATTTAAAATAAGAACTTCTTAAAAAGTTGAAAAACTGAAAGGAAAATGGAAAAAATATTAGCCAATTATTTATATTACATTAAATAATATAAATGCTTTATTTATAGAAAAATGGAAAGGAGTAAAGTATTTGCTTAAGTAGTTGCTTGAATATGCACAAACTCCAAACATAAGAAACTAGTAACAGTTCATTTCTTGGAGGGTGAGGAGAGCCGTGGTAAATGAGCAAATGAAACAGAGAAGAAAAAGCCTCCTAAAATTTACTTTATATATACAGAATTCTCTGACTGCATTATCTCTTCAAAATATTACATTGAAAAGTAATGTTGACCATATTTTTACTCACTGCATGTGGTTACTGTGAGTATTAAATGAGACAATGTATATAAAGCTTTAGTAAGTGCTTGGCATTTGGTCAAGATTCAATAAATGTTATCTAGTCCAGCTGTTGAAGTAAGAAAAAATAAATCTTCAGTATTAATAGTCCCATCTCATACTTACAAGTTAATTTTAATCTACACCCTCAATAGTTAGTTGTGCTCTCCAGAGGTGATTGCTTATTTGATGTGGTCTGAAATGGTAGGGTTTGGAGCCAACAACCAAGAAAGAATTCTTGAGATGTCTTCTGTGCAAAAAATGTGTATAAGATTTTATTTATGAGAGAAAGAAAAAAGAAAGAGAGAGAACAAGTGGGGGGAGGGGCAAAGGAACAAGCAAGCTCCCAGTTGAGCATGGAGCAGATATGGTGCTTGACTCCAGGACCCCAATATCATGACCTGAGCTGAAGTCAGATGCTTAACTCACTGAGCCACCCAGGCACCTCAAAAGGTGTTTTATAATTTCAGTACCATGGGGACAGGATCCATGGGCAGAAAGAGCTGCACTGAGGTCATATGGAGCAGCCGATTATATACTTTTAAGTTCAGAGGGGGTCAGGGATTGCATTAAGTCTCTAAAGAATTTTGGAAGCAAGGTTTCCAGTACTTTGAATAGGCTAGCTATTGTTAGGAAAAGATCATTTATTACTGTTTAGTAAAAACTCAGTCATGAGACCCTTCAGAAGTGTATCAGTGGGCTATATGCTTGGAGGATGATTACCAACCAGTATCCTGGGGAACAGAGATAAAGGAAATTTCCAAAGGAATTATTTTATATATTAAAGAAGACTTAAGGATTCAAGGGGGTGGGGATAAGATTGCCTCTTGCCCTTAGCAAAGTATTAACACTGAGGCAGCTGAGTCCCTAGAGGAAGGTCATTCGGTCTGTTTCAAGGACTTGTCAATTGTAAGTAGTAAGGAAATTTCATTTTTCTTTTGCCTTTGTTTCTCACATAACCTATGGACCTGAATTCCAAACATCACTATCAAATTTTGTACCAAAAGATTTTTCTGACTGGTGTAAAGCAAGATTGAAATTATTTTTCCTTGATAAAATGAATGATATTTGAAATATATGATTGCTAGGAAAACGGTAAGGGCACCACAATTTAGCAAGCTCAGCAGCCTAGACTTTTAGAACACTCAAGGTCATTTGGACCTAGATCTCCCACTTCAAATAATGCACTGTTTGGATATGTGGGTGGCTTGGTCAGTTAAGCATCTGACTTCCACTCAGGTCACGATGTCAGGGTCCTAGAATCGAGCCCAGCATCCCTGCTTGTCCCTCCACCCCCTCACTGCCCCCCATCCCCCGCTCATGTTTGCGCACGTGCTCTCTCTCTTACACACACTAATAAATAAATAAAATCTTTTCAAAAAAGAACACACAGTTGTTTGACATAACCATTCTTGCTGTCAGACTATTGCTATTATATATCTTTAGTCAACCAAGTATCTCATCATAGGGCCTGTGAACCACCTCTTCATGAAGAAACATGCTACCTGACTTGACAGCAGCACACCATTCTGCTAAAACACACACAAAAAAACACAGACCCAGAATGGAGTCATTTATGCTGGGCCAAGTCACCAAACTGGGGCTTAATATCCAACTAATTGCACTTTTAACCTCCCCCAGAAATGTGGTTTTAAATAGTCAGTCTGGAATTTACTGGCCAGCACCAATGAGGTAATACAGGCCTCTCTCCATCCCCCAAAGGAAGATGAGATAATCAACCTAATAAGACGCCCCACTCCCCCTACCTAAAAGGTGACCTACTGGAGAGAATCCTTTGTTCTGTTTATAACTTCTTTGTCTTGCTTTTAGAAACGTTTCCCTTCTGTACCCTAATTCATGAATTAGGCAGCATGCATCCTTCTACTTGCTAGATGGCATGCTGCCTAATTCATGAATCAATTAATAAAGCCAAATAGATTTTTTAAATTTACTTGGTTAAATTTTTGTTTTAAAGATTTTATTTACACAGAGAGAGAGGCAGAGACACAGGCAGAGGGAGAAGCAGGCTCCCCACAGGAAGCCTGATGCAGAAGGCGATCCCACAACCCAGGGACCATGACTGGAGCCAAAGGTGGATGCTCAACCGCTGAGCCACTCAGGTATCCCTAAGTTTTTGTTCTTTAATAATTCCTATCATCAGAAGTTGTTACCATCTACCCTTAGTGAGCCAAGGTATAGCCTCACAGAGTTACTGAAAAGATTAAGTCAGGTATAAATGATAATAAGCACTTAGTGATCTATTAAGGCATCTTTTTAATGTATAGCATAGTGATCTATTCCAAGTAACATTATTAGCCATCATTACTATTACTTTAGAGAAACTAAAGCTGTTAAATTAACAATTCCTTTGAGAAGTTTTAAGTTTTGCAGGCGCCTGAACGGCTCAGTCAGTGAGCATCTGACTCTTGATTTTGGTTCAGGCTGTGACCTCTGGGTTGTGAGATCCAGCCCTACATAGGCTCTCCACTCACCGCAGAGTCTGCTTGTCCTTCACCCTCTACTCTTCCCCCTCCCCATGCCTGCACATGCATGCTCTCTCGCTCTCTCTCAAAAAAATAAAGAACTTTTAAGTTTGTATTAGATTAACCCTAAAATTCATATCAATTCTAAGACAAGGATTCTCCCTTAGGCTTGAGCATGATCCCAGTCCTGAGATTTACCCCACGTTAGGCTCCTTACTCAGTGGGGAGCCTGCTTCTCCCTCTCCCTCTGCCACTCCCCATGCTTGCACTTGCTCTCCCTGTCAAATAAATAAATAAATAAAAACTTAAAAAATTGTTTTCAGATTAAAAATAACTAAATAAGGGTGGTTGGGTGACTGAGTTGTTTGGGCATCTGCCTTCAGCTCAGGTCATGATCCCTGTGTCCCAGGATAGAGCCTCACATTAGGTTCCCTGCTCAGGAAGGAGTCTGCTTCTCCCTCTCCTTCTGCCTCCCCCTTCACGCGCACGCACACGTGCACTCTTTCTCTCTTAAATAAATAAATAAATAAATAAATAAATAAATAAATAAATAAATAAATAAATAAATAAATAATATATTTTTGAAGATAACCAAGTAACAATTCATTTCCCAAAACAGCTATAGTAGATATTTGCTACCTGTGTCCTTAGAGCAGTCCTTTTTTGAAATCAGGCAAAAATCAAATAAAGATTTAGTAATAAATTACTGTAAATAAAGATAAGTTGTTAACAAAAGAAAAACTGAAAATATTCTGTACCTGTTTAGCCAAGCAGTGCCACTCTGAAATACCGTATTAGTTTTAGAATAATGCATGTCTGGAGCACCTGGATGGCTCAGTTAAGCAGCTTTCTTTTGGCTAAGGTCCTAATCCTGGGGTCCTGGGACTGAGTCTCATGTTGGGCTCCCTGATCAGTGGGGAGGCTGCTTCTCCCTCGCCCTCTGCCCCTCTTCATTCTAGCTCTCCTCTTCTCCCTCTCCAAAAAAATAAATAAAACCTCAATAAAAATTAAAACAATACATGTTTGTATAAAGTTAACACATCTATTAATCTGTTTTAAAAATTTCAAATAGGGGTGCTAGAGTGACTCAGTAGGTTTAAGCGTTTGCCTTCTACTCAGGTCCCGACCCCAGGATCCTAAAATCAATCCCTCATGGGGCTCCCTGCTCAGTCGGGAGCTTACTTCTGCTTCTCCCCTCTGCTACTCCCCCTGCTTGTGCTCCCTCACTGTCAATAAATAAATAAAATCTTTTTTAAAAAATGAAAAAAGTCGGGATCCCTGGGTGGCGCAGCGGTTTGGCGCCTGCCTTTGGCCCAGGGCGTGATCCTGGAGACAGGGGATCAATTCCCACGTCGGGCTCCCAGTGCATGGAGCCTGCTTCTCCCTCTGCCTGTGTCTCTGCCTCTCTCTCTCTCCGTGTGTGACTATCATAAATAAAAAAAATAAAAAAAATAAAAAATTTAAAAAAAAATGAAAAAAGTCAAATAGAATCTAAAACAACCAAAAATGTAAAATATGATCTAGACTTATCTTTTCATACACAGAAGACAACAAAATATATATGCACAAAAGCACAAAAGGCCACATAAAACCAAAGCCACACACACACAAAACTTGATAGTGGTTAGCTTATTAATAAATAAAAAAGGCTGCTTATTATTCAACTAGTCATTTTATGGCCTTCATACCACTTAAAAAAAAAAAAAAAAAAAAACGGGTAGCCCGGGTGGAGCAGTGGTTTAGTGCCGCCTACAGCTCACGGTGTGATCCTGGAGACCCGAGATCAAGTCCCATATCAGGCTCCTTGCATGGAGAGACTGCTTCTCCCTCTGCCTGTGTCTCTGCCTCTGTGTGTGTGTGTGTGTGTGTGTGTGTCTCATGAATAAAATCTCTAAAAAAAAAAAAATCACTATAAAATTTATCTAAATCCAGTCAGTGAAACTGTAGACTGATAATCCTGACCAAAGTAATTAAAAATCCCACCAACTTAAAAAAATTAATAAAATAAAATAAAGTAAAAATAAAAATCCCACCAACTGGAGAAAATACTTAGCTAACACCTAAGTCTATGATGTTTAAATAAATGTTGTCATATGTACAATATTTTTTAAAGATTTTATTTATTTATTCATGTGAGACGGGGTGGGGCAGACACATAGGCAGAGGAAGAAGCAGGCTCCCCACAAGGGAGTCGGAGGTGAGACTCGATCTCCGGACTCCAGGATCATGCCCTGAGCCCAAGGGCATGCTTAACTGCTGAGCCACCCAGGCATCCCTGTACATACAATTTGATTTCCATCACAAAACTAATATAATCAATAAGAAAATGAGATTCAGGGGCCCTGGGAGGCTCAGTTGGTTGAGCATATGCCTTTAGCTCCAGTCACGATCCTGGCGTCCTGGAATCGAGCCCCACATTGGGCTTCCTGGCTCAGAGGGAAGTTTGCTTCTCCCTCTCCCTCTCTCTCCTCCTTCCTGCTCATGTTCTGTCTCTCAAATGAATAAATATTTTTTAAAAGAAAGAAAATGAAAAAAAGAAAAAGAAAATGAGACATGAAAGCAGTACTTTTTCCACTGACTTTTCATAATTACTTCAACCTTTTAAAAACACTCACCTAAAGAAAAAAAAAATTCACCTAGGTGGCTCAGTTAGTTAAGCCTCTGACTTTGACTCAAGTCATGATCTCAGGGTCCTGGGATCTAGCCCTGTATCTTAGTTTCCTGCTCAGGAGGAATCTGCTTCTCTCCCTCGGCTCTTCCCCCTCCCTCTGCTTCTGCACTTTTGTGTACTCTCTCCTCTCTCTCAAATAAATAAATAAAATCTTAAAAAAAAAAAATTCACCTAAAGAGGATTTTAAGTATAACTGACATAAGCTGTGTATTAGTTCCAAGTGTACAACACAGATTCAATATTTGCATGTATTGTGAAATGACCATAGTTAACATCATCTTACAGAGTTCCAAATTTTTTTCTTGTGATGAGAACTTTTAAGACCCACTCTTTTAGCAGCTTTCAAATATGCAATAGTGTTATTAACTGTAGTGCCTATGCTGTATCTTAAAAAGATGCCTTAACTTAAAAATAATTTAGGTTATGTTGATGAATACCCAGGCAATGAAATATTCTTTGAAGAAAATTCTAAAAGATCTGGCAACAGCTATAATACTTCAACTACAAAATAGTGTATCTATGTTCAATAAGCCTGGTTAAACTTTGTTGACTGTTTATATTTAAGAAATGTCTATCAAGATTCTAATTCCTACTCTCAATTAATCAAAAATCTATTGAGAGGCAGCAAGGTGGTGCAGTCAGGTGGAACATCAGACTCGTAGCTTCTGCTCAGGGCAAGATCTGGGGGTTGTGAGATCCAGCCCCACCCTGAGCTCATGCTCAATGAGATTTAAGATTCTCTCTTTCTCTCACTGCCTGTGCCTTCTGCTTGTGTGCATATGCACTCTCTCTCAAATAAATAAATAAATAAATAAATAAATAAATAAATAAATATTTTTTTTAAAAAAAGATCTATATGAACATCTACTATGTCAAGGTGCCTGGCTGATTCAGTCTGTAGAGCATGCAACTCTTGATCCTAGGGTTGTTAGCTCAAGTCCCATGTTGGATACAGAGGCTACTTAAAAAAATAAAATAAAATCTGTTAAAAAAAAAAAAAAAGGAAGAAAGAAACATCTACTATGTCTTATGCACAATGCTAGACTCAGTAGCTGGTTTTAAAGATTTTACAAGGGAAAGGCATAACTATAAACAACATCAATGTTACTGCTTTGAATGTTAATGGTAATTCCTATTGATAATGGTATATTTAAGGTGCTTTTCTGTTTATGGAAAAACAACTGTCTCGGGGAGTGGGAAGCATGGTAGGATATGGAAAGACTGTTAAGGAAAACTTCTTTAACAATTTTGCCTGGACTGTCCAGATACTATTGTTTTTACTGAGATTTCAATGCTGCAGGACTGAGAAGATTAAAAAAAATGTTTAACATATTATTTGATCCATTCATATTTAGTGCCTATTATATATGACACAGTCTTGGCAAACATGCTCACAATTTATTTTAAAATTACGTATAGTACTACAAAACCAGTAGTTTAAATTTTGGCGTGAATTCTTTCCCCCAAAATGTTTATTTTTCCACCACTGCTTTTTTTTTTTTTTTTTTAATTAATTTATTTATTTATTTATGATAGTCACAGAGAGAGAGAGAGGCAGAGACACAGGCAGAGGGAGAAGCGGGCTCCATGCACCGGGAGCCCGATGTGGGATTCGATCCCGGGTCTCCAGGATCGCGCCCTGGGCCAAAGGCAGGCGCCAAACCGCTGCGCCACCCAGGGATCCCCTCCACCACTACTTCTTATTTTACCTCCCCCCAACTCCCTCTCTCTCAATGAATTAAATAATAAAATTTAACAATATCTACAATATTCCAAAATGCCTTAACCTCTGATAGATTCCATTTTTTAATTCATTTTATTTCCAAAATAAATAGCACTGAACAAATTTTACTAAGTAAAATCACGTGGTTTCTTTAATGTGGCCTTAACAACAGAATGTGTAATTCTCAACCTTAAAAGTCAGGGTATTTTCTCTATATCAAGCATTCTGCCATTACAAAACCTATCGTATAATAGTTATGCGGCTACTTATTACAGAAAAAAAATTCTACTGAAATTACTTAAATTTGCAATACATGCTCATCTTTTCTATTCTTTCTTTGATGAAAAATTTTGGAGCCCTAGTAATAATCCAAATCATACAAAAATCTGTCTTTCTGACAAAATTCCACTTACACATTTTAGTAAATGTTGCCTTAAGATAAAGTCTGCAATACTATTATTTATATGAAAAAAAAGCATAATTAAATTAATAATTAGTCATTAAACTGTAAATCATTTTTCAGTAATCCATAACATAACTGCCCATGATAGTTACATTTAAAAACTTAAATGGTTGCTTTATAAGGAAAACAAAAATCTAAAATGCTATCCTGCTTTAGAAAATGCTGCTATGGGGGCAGCCTGGGTGGCTCAGCGGTTTAAGTGCCTGCCTTCCACCCAGGGTGTGATCGTGGAGTCCCGGGATTGAGTCCCACATCAGGTTCCCTGCATGGAGTCTGCTCCTCCCTCTGCCTGTGTCTCTGCCTCTCTCTCTCTCTCTCTATCATGAATGAATAAATTTAAAAATCTTAAAAAAAAAAAAAAAAAAAAAAAGAAAATGCTGCTATGATGGGAATCCCTGGGTGGCTCAGCGGTTTAGTGCCTGCTTAAGCACCTGCCTTTGGCTCAGGGCATGATCCTGGAGTCCCAGGATCGAGTCCCGCATCGGGCTCCCTGCATGGAGCCTGCTTCTCCTTCTGCCTGTGTCTCTGCCTCTCTCTCTCTCTCTCTCTCTCTCTCTCTCTGTCTCTCACGAATAAATAAAATCTTAAAAAAGAAAAAGAAAATGCTATGAAATATTTTTATATGTTCATACTATTCCATAATCAAATGAGCCCACAGATCTTAAGTGTATCTGTTCTTTGCTAAGGACTATGTTATGCTGTGAAAACAAAGGTGAGGAAGAAATAGTTCCTGCTCTCAAAGAACTTAAGTCTAGTGGAAACAGAGACAAGAAAATAAGCAATCACAATGGAGCATAACAAGAACTAGTAAAGGTAAAAGTTAACACCAGAGGATTCTAAAACCTTAAGATTAGTATTATAGTCTAAACTTGTAAATTCACATAATGCTCCTCATAGAAAGTGATGTTTAAAGTGCCACCTAAAGGTTGAATAGGACTTCAATAGGCAAAGCATGCTGAGGTAGGGTCAGTGCAAGGAGGACAGAGCAGAAAGAAGAAACAATGTAGGCAGGCAGAACCTTAATTGCAGGAGGGAAGAGAGAGAAAGATGGGGAAAGAGAGGGGTGAGGAGAGACAGGAAGAGGGGGACCAGAAGCAGGGAGGTGGGGGGGGGGGGGGAGAGCATGAGCAGTCAGGGATTACAAGTAGTTTAGAATCACTAAAATATAGTTGTGTATGACTGGGCCAGAGTGGAAATGGTGAGAGGATGAATGCCAAGGAATGAATAAAAAATGTGAACAGGGAATATGAAGGACTCTGGCATGCTGAGAAGTAGGGACTTTATCCTACAGGCAACATGGAGAAAAAATTAAGACTGATGACATGGAAACCAGTTAGGAGGCAGGATGATACTAACTATGGCTACAGTAAGGATGGAAATTGAATGAGCTAGTAAAATGAATACTAGGATTGAATGACTAATTGAGAAGAAGCCTAGGAGAGGGAAGAGACAAGAATGATAGATAGATTTCTGGCTAGATAACTGGCAAGTTATTGGTGACAGTAACTAAGGAAGTGGTGGAGGAAATGCTGATCATCAAATTGTTCCAGATATTCTGTGATTTAGAGGCCTGTGGAAAATCCAAGTGGAGACACCCTGATTAGATCTAAGGGTCCGGAAGTCTAGAAATTCAGAAAAAAGATGCAGAATCACATCTTAATGGAAAGTAGGTCCTAAAGCCAGTGTGTTAGGCAAGAACTACAAAGAGTAAAAATTATCTTCAGAAATCCTGTAGGAAGCCTCCCACTAGTAAAGATACACCATCTCTTTTTTTATTTCAAGTTTTTCTATTAAATTCTAGTTAATTAACATTTTTGGTAAAATTGTTTTCAGATACAGAGTTGAGTGATTCATCACTTATATATAACACCCAGTTATCATCACAAAGGATATACCATCTCTTCATAAGCCAGTCCTCTAGCACTAGAACAACTCTATTCCTTAGTTGAGTACTAAATAATAACTAAGTAGAATAGTGAAAGAATTACGTTGAATTTTTAAATGTTTTTAAAACATTTCCTAACCTTTAGTTGTGTACTTTTTTGAGTGAAAAGTATATATGATGCAAATGAACTACATTTAGCCTTTAGTGTAAAGAGATGGTAACTGAAGTCATAGTAGATAACAAGATACAAGGAGAGCATATTAGTTTTCTACTGCCTCTGTAACAAATTACCATAAAGTTGGTGGATTAAAACATCAATTTATTCTCTTATAGTTCTAGAGCTCAGAAGTCCAAAATAAGTCTCACAGGTTAATAATGTGTCAAGCAAGACTAGGCCAAACTCAATCCTACCTGCAAAGTCCCTTTTGCCATCTAAGGGAATATTCACAGGTTCTGAGGATTAGGACATGGATGTATCTGGGAAGAAGGGACAACTATTCAGCCTATCACAGAGTGTATGCAAAGAATAAAGGCATTAGTTATTCTCTAGTTCTTAAATTGGATGATGTGCACACATGAATTCACTTTGCCATTACACTTCCTAAAATATGTTACATATATTCAAGTGTATATAAAATATTATACAGTATAAAACATTTTTAAAAGAATAAAGAGCTATTAAATCAAATGAGAAATACTGACAGTTCAAGGAATAGGCAAAAGATTCTGGGACACTCAAAGGTAACTGAGGAGGAGGAAAGCCAAAGTATAAGTCAAAGGAAGTATCTTTCAATAATGAGAAAGTCATCTCTTTGGATTGCAAAGGTCACATAAGATAAGGATTGAGAAGAGCTTATTAATTTAGCAACAGGGTCACTGTCGACCTTGATGAAAGCTATTTACGTGGAATGGTGGATGCCAAAAATAGATTGCATTGAGCTGAAGAGTGCAGGGGAGGTCACAATCTGGAAAAAGCCAGGTGCAGATAATTCTTTTATACACTCATGAGTAAAATATGTAAATAAACAAACAAAATCCAGGTTGCTCTCATAATCCAGGAAGAACTAGAATCTATGAAAGATTTATGAAAGGAAAAAAGAAGGTAAGGAAGAAAAAAAAGAACAAAAAGGAAAAGAAAAACACCACAAAAGAAAGAATAGGGGCGCCTGGATTGTTCAGTGGGTTAAGCATCTACCTCCAGCTCAGGTAATGATCCCAGGGTCCTAGGATGGAGCCCCACATCAGGCTCCTGGCTCAGCTGGTTGTCTGCCTCTCCCTCTCCCCCTCTCCTCCCGCCACTCATGCTCTCTCTCACTCACTCAAATAAGTAAATAAATAGGGGGATCCCTGGGTGGCTCAATGGTTTAATGCCTGCCTTCAGCCCAGGGTGTGATCCTGGAGTCCTGGATGGAGTCTGCTTCTCCCTCTGCCTGTGTTTCTGCCTCTCTCTCTCTCTCTGTGTCTCTCATGAATGAATAAATAAATAAATAAACTTTTAAAAATAAATAAATAAATAAATAAATAAATAAATAAAATCTTTTTTAAAAAAGAATAATAATGATGTTGATAACATTATTGTTATAATTTATCAGGCACTTAGCATACACCAGGCACTGCTGTACGGACTTTATATACTTTATGAAAGAGAGATTATGATGTCCATTTGTAAAACAGAAAACAGGCACAAGGTAGGCAAAGAGCTAGAAAGTGGCATAGGCAGGACTCAACTATAGGTGGAACTGACTCCAAAACATGTTCCTAACTATACTAGACTGAAATGTTTGACTGGACTGATACATGAAGTGAACTACAAAAATTCAAGTATGAGGCTAAGAATATAGCCTGGCAGCACGGTTAATATTAGGAGTTAATATGTCTATCTCTGGAAAGCAGTTTTTCCTGCAGTTTAGGTCAAGAACACTAGTAAGAGTTTATTAAGGGGACTGGCCAAATTAACAGTTTGAGCTTGAAGTCGAAAGACTGAATTTGAAACCAAAGTAAAAATCTGAGCCCTAACGAGGGGTCACTTACAAGCAGTAACTAAGACATACTTAAACCATGAACTTCAATCAGCAACAGAATAATCATGTTTTAAGTCTCAAAGGAAGAGGAAACCAAAATTTGTAAAATAACCTCAGATGCATGTTATAGCCATTCTAAACCAACTATGCACTAAACTCGTATGCTGAAACACATTAATAAGATGGAAGACTAAGCTACCACCGTATGAACAGTCAGAGATGACAGTGGGACAGGAACAAGAGGCTAGGGCAGCCCAGGTGGCTCAGCGGTTTAGTGCCGCCTTCAGCCCAGGACGTAATCCTGGAGATCCGGGATCGAGTCCCACGTCAGGCTCCCTGCATGGAGCCTGCTTCTCCCTCTGCCCCCTCTCTCTCTGTGTCTCTCATGAATAAATAAATAAATAATCTTAAAAAAAAAAAAAAGGAACAAGAGCCTAAAATGCAGCTGTAGGAAAAAAAGTTTTAATTATCTTTGAATCATTCAGGCAGTACCAGTAAAGAGAAAATATATGCTCAACCCAGAGAATCAGATCATAAATTACCAGCCACCAGCCTTACCTATCAACATTCTCAAATCCAAAGGAAAATCTGTAAGTTGATCTCTAATTGTCAACCTTGGATGTCATCTACCTAGTACATAGCAGAGCAGTATTCTGCCGTCGTGAATTTCTTAAACATGAAATTTACAGAAGAAACCATCTCTTTCTTAGAGAACTTATATTATTTTTTAGTTAAGTGAGTTGTAAGACCTAAGTTTCCCAATCCTTTGTCATGTCCCTCAGAGTAATGGTGAATGAGCATATTCCAATAAATGTGAATTATTTACAAGCCTGGGAATAAACTATAATTGTCAAGAAATCATCTAAACTGATATCATTCATTTTCATGATATGGAATAACATACCTAAATCAATTACCTCAGTGCCTAAGTGCTCAATAAATAATAGCTATTAGAATTCTTATTGTTAGCACCCTCCCTCCCAAAAATCAGTTATAGAGACCCTTGAGTTATAAGGAAGCCTATAACCAACACCTTCCGTGCTCATGTCACAGCCTCTTGGCCTCTTTTTCATTTGCTACAGCTATAGAAACTCAGGATTCAGGTTATCAACCAACATTCCTTGTCGAGTGAACATTATGACTCAGATCTTCAGGAGCACAAGTATAGCTCAAAGTACATTAGAGTTAATAATACTTTCAACCACAGGTGAATGACAACTGTGGATAAATGTTCAAGCGTTCTATCTTTCAAATAGACAATACTGAGGGACATTCTGTATTTTCTCAGGAAGTTCCAGGGGAACTGAGCCTCTATCGCTTACAGAAGCAACTTCAGTATCACACTTTATTCTTCCTTCCCTGTTTCCTAAACTCCTCATTTTTAGTTCCTATGTCAACTCAAATAAATCACCTATACTCATAACTCTGCCTCAGACTCGACTTTAAGAAATGGCAATCTGGGGATCCCTGGGTAGCTCAGCGGTTTAGTGCCTGCCTTCGGCCCAGGGCATGATCCTGGAGTCTCAGATCGAGTCCTGCATCAGGCTCCCTGCAGAGAGCCTGCTTCTCCTTCTGCCTGTGTCTCTGCCTCTTTGTCTCTCTGTGTCTCTCAGGAATAAATAAATAATATCTTAAAAAAAAAAAAAAAGACAAGGCCGATCCATAAGACCCAAGAAACGACCATCTAGCCTGTGCTTGAATACTTATATCCTACACATTCATCTCCAAAGCAAATGTTCCAAAAAACATCAAGGCAGATGTTCCCAGTAAAAGCCTGTAAAAATGCAGTCCTTTGGAAGTAGAAAAAATTACAAATATTTCTGAATGAATGAGTAAACCCAGCAAGCAAAATTCCAGAGTTCCTTAAGGAAAAAGGTAAAAAGGAGAACCTGGGTTACCTCAGTCTGTGAAGTGTCTGACTTGGGCTTAGATTACGATCTCAGGATTCAGGGATCGAGCCCCACATCAAGCTCCATACTCACTGAGGAGTCTGTTTCTCCCTTTCTTCTCCTCCCCCTGCTCCTGCACTTTCTCTTTCTCATATAAATATATAAAATCATTAAAAAAAAAAAAAGGTAAGAAGCCAGCCTACACAATATATACACACATTATTTGTTCCCTAAAGATCCCTAAAGATATCTCAATATAAAATATTCCTGTTCTTAATTTTTGTTCAGGAGGCCTAGCTTTCATTACACCTAATTTCCAATGTCATATATATATATATACACACATATATATATAGGTGTATATATACATATATATATATACACACACACATACACACACACACACACACATACAAGTAGAATTACAAAGAATGACAATATCATAGTAAACCCTTAGGCTATTTACTCTCACTAATTATTTCTCCTAACATTTTTGTTTTATTTTTTAAATGATTTTTATTTTTTAATTATTTATTTATTTATTCATGAGAAACAGAGAGAGAGAGAGAGAGAGAGAGAGAGAGAGGCAGAGACACAGGCAGAGGAAGAAGCAGGCTCCATGCAGGGAGCCCAACGTGGGACTTGATCCCAGGTCTCCAGGATCATGGCCCAGGCCTAAGGCAGGTGCTAAACCACTGAGCCACCCAGGCTGCCCTTATTTCATTTCTTTTTTAAGATTTTATTATTTATTTGAGAGAGAGAACAAGCAGGAGGGGCAAAGGAAGATGGAGAAGCAGATTACGCACAGAGCAGGAGGCCAGACACAATGGCAGGCTCTGATCCCAGGACCTTGGGATCACGATCTGAGCTGAAGGCAGATGCTTAACTGACTGAGCCACCAGGTGCCTCTCCCCAACATTTTAAAAACTTGGTACCAAAGAAAAGGATGTTCTGTCCCTCCCTGCAGTATGTGCACGCTCTCCCTCTCTCTAAAATAAATCTTGGGGCATCTGGATGGCTCAGTCAGTTAAGCACCTGCCTTTGGCTCAGGTCATGATCCCAGGGTCCTGGGATTGACCCCGCATCAGACTCCTTGTTCAGCAGGGGCCCCACTGCTTCTTCTACCTCTGTCTGCAGCTCCCCCTGTTCGTGTGCTCTTTTAATCTGTCAAATAATTAAAATCTTTTAAAATAAAATAAAATATTTAATAACAACAACAAAAAAAGGAAAACAAACAGCCCAATTAAAAAATGGGTAAAAGGGATCCCTGGGTGGCGCAGCGGTTTGGCGCCTGCCTTTGGCCCAGGGTGCGATCCTGGAGACCCCGGATCGAATCCCACTTCGGGCTCCCGGTGCATGGAGCCTGCTTCTCCCTCTGCCTATGTCTCTGCCTCTCTCTCTCTGTGACTATCATAAGTAAAAAAAATAAATAAATAAATGGGTAAAAAATACGAACACTTTCCCAAAATTCGATATCATTAGCCATTAGGGAAATAAATATAAACCACAATGAGTTAGCTATCACAGAAATACAAATCAAAACCACTAGATACCACTTCACCAGATGATTATAATAAAATAGTAACAAGCGTTAGCAAGGTTGTGAAGATGCTGGAACTCTCATTCCCTGCTGGTGGGAATATAAAATGGTGCAGCCACTTTGGAAAGAGTCCAGCAGTTGTCAAAAGGCAAAACAGAAAATACAACATTATCCAACAATTCAACATTTCTGTATATTCCCAAAAGAATAGAAACATGTCTACACAAAGCTTGTATAAGCATGTTTTATAGGTCATTATTCATAATAGCCAAAAGCAGAAACAACCCCAATGTCCATCAACTAAGGGATAAATAAAATGTGGTATGTCCATACAACAGAAAATTATTTAACAATAAAAAGGAATAAAGCACTGATACATGCTACAATTTGAAAACATTACGCTAAGTAAAAGAAGCCAGTCACAAAAGATCATATGTGATTCCATTTATAGGAAATGTCCAGAGTTGGCAAATCTACAGAGACAGAAAGTAGATCAGTGATTGCCTAGGGCTGGGAGAAAGGAAGAAACAGGAAGTAATAGCTAGTGGGCATAGAATTTCTTTTTGGGATAATAAAAATGTTCTAAAATTGATAATGAATGGTTGCACAACTCTGTGAATATACTAAAAACCATCAAATTTTACTTTATGTGAATTTTATGGCCTATAAATTCTATCTCAATAAAGTGTTATTTAAAAATCACAATGAAGGGATGCTTGGGTGGCTCAAACATCTTATTTTGTAATGGGGTGAGCACTGGGTGTTATACTATATATTGTGTATACTATGTACTATATATATATATATATACATATACACACACACTAGGGTGTTATACTATATATTGTATATACTATGTACTATATATATATATACACACACATATTATATATAAATTCAAAGTGAATTTAAATTAAAATTAAAAATCAAATAAATAGGGCAGCCCGGTGGCACAGTGGTTTAGTGCCGCCTGCAGCCCGGGGTGTGATCCTGGAGACCCGGGATCGAGTCCCACGTCGGGCTCCTGCATGGAGCCTGCTTCTCCCTCTGCCTGTGTCTCTGCCTCTCTCTCTGTGTGTCTCTCATGAATAAATAAAAATCTTTTTTAAAAAAAGTCAAATAAATAAACAAACATCGACTTCGGTTCAGGTCATACCTAGGGGTCCTGGGATCAAGCTCATGGGAGACTCCACGCTCAGTGGGGAGTCTGCTTGTCTCTCTGTCAGTACCCCACCCCATTGTTTGTGCTCTCTCTCCCTCGAATAACTAAATAAAATCTTTTTAAAAACATAAAAAATAAAACCCACAATGAAGTATCATTATACATCTACTAAAATGGCTAAACTAAAAAACACTGACAATATCAATGTCAATGAGGAGGCAAAGCAACAAAACTTTCATACATTGCTGATAGAAGAGCAAAATGGTACAACCACTCTGAAAAACGTTTTAGCAATACCTTGTAAAGTTAAATATATACCAATGACCCAGGATTCTCCCTCCTGGGTAGCTACTCTAGAGAAATGAAATCATGTTCACATAAACTCCTATACACAAATGTTTATTGATTTGACAGTTTATTTATAACTGTCAAAACCCAGAAATAATCCAAAAGCCCTTCAAGGAGTGAATGGATAGATTATGGGACACATCCACACAATAAAATATGTACTACTTAGCAATAAAAAATGATAACTAATGATAAACACAACAACTTGGATAAATCTCATGCTGAGTGAAAGAAACTAATCTTCACAAGACTATATACTGAATGGCTCCATTTATATTACAGTCTCAAAATTACAAAACCATGGAGATGAAGAAAAGATAACTTACTGCCAGGGATTTTAAGAGTAGGGAGGGATAACATGAGGGAGTCTTTTGGGGTAATGAAGTCTTTTGGTACCCTGTACCCTGAATATTGTGGTGATTACACAAATCTATACATGACATGTATTAAATTCTAAAAACTGTTCCCCGAAAGGAAAAAGTGAATTTTTCTTTATAATTTTAAAGATAAAAATTTTTTAAATTCCAACTTAAGAGTCAACTTTTTTTCATTAATTCAATTTTAGCTAAGTTATCAACTCTGATAATCTCATTTAGTTAATAGTACAGTATATAGCTCAAAGAACAATACTGGCAAAATGGAACCCATCCTCAGGAGTACCAAGAGGTAGAAAAGCATTAGGAAATCTGGTGATAAATTAATAAAGGGTAAAAAAAGAAAAAAACAGATATGTTAAGCCTGGAGCACAGACTCCAGGGGAGAATGGGTAATGACAAAGGTTTTCAATTATCGATCTGCAAGGCTAACATGTGCATGGGGGTTAGAATTTTTCTATATAGTATTAAAGGGAAACATCATTTACCAATGAATTTAAAAGTACAGATGGTTTTCTAGGGCTACCAAAAATTCAGCATTTATTCCTCAATTGTTAGATAATAAAGAAACAGGAATTTCTAGAAATTTTTGCATTAAACAAAAGGTCAGGCAGGATGATGATCCTACAGTTTTATCCCAACTCAAACACTGTATGAATCTATGGACTATAACTTCTAGAGTTAACCTAGCAAAGTAGAAAGCAATGAACATCTAAAAAGGTAATCCTTCCTGTCAAAATATCACCTGTCATTGAATAAAGGTAAAAATTATAGAGCACTTTGAGTTCCAAATTTTTAAGAAGACTAAATAAATATAAAATCTTAACAAAAGCCATATTGAGAGCTATTTTATTTCCCCAAATCTGATTTGTCCTAAGAATAATAAAATTAAATTCAAATTACTAATGCCTAATTAAATATAATTTCATTAAACTTAAAAGACAAAAGTTACAAATATAAATTTCATGCAAATTTCTATAAGTGTAGTGAAGAAATCTCCTGAAAAAGAAGTGCTCTTTCCACACAAAAAGTGGTAGTCCTCAAAAGAGCCAAAACATCTGCATTCACTTTAAAGCTCATCAAGACAGACTGACATTTTTAGGAGAAGCATATGGCTTGCTGAACAGTCATCTAGAACAGGATCTTTTGTCTAGTAAACCCTATTCAAGGACCATTTACTTATGTATGGAGTGGCTGAATAAAGGAAAGAACATATTTTCGAGTCCTAGAAGACACAAAGAAATAAACTCTTCATCTAGCTTTGTTAAGGATATAGCAAAACATATCACAAAAGCAGCCACATCTTTACTCTCAGAGACTACGCTCTCAACGTCTGAAACAATTCTATGAAAACACTGAAACAAAAGAACTCTAGAAAAGTATGCAACTTTCTTAGAGAACTATATCTAGCCAAAGACCACCTCCCTAAAAAAAGGCATTTCCATTTTAAAGGATAAAACACTTTCTTCTTAAAACTTCGAAGGGCAGAGTTCAACAGCTGCGCTATATTAAACCTGAGCCCTTCCAAAAGGAAGAACAAGAGTCTCTAGAGAGCAAGTAACATGGCCTGCTTTCTCCAAAATTATCAAAATGCCTGCTCTGCCTCAAAGGAAAATTTCTCCAAGAAAAAGCCTCCATACAGTGTATCGGAGAAAAGCATAAAACTTAATTTAGATTAGGGAAATATGCAAAAATGGAATTTTTCTTTGTTTCTGGAAATCTCCACCAACCCCCCCCCACCCCCAAGGAAAAATGCGTTTTGTAAGTCTTTAAGATATAGCATGGAAACTATTTTAAAACTCACCAACAGTAGTTTCCAGCCCTAGCTTCCCATCAAAATCACCACAGAGCTAAGCCTCAACCTAAATTTACTGAACTACTATATATTGGGGCCAAGGCATTTGAATTTTTTATGCACACACAGGGGATTTTGATGCACACCAAGGGTTTAAAAACCACTAAACTGATCATAATGCCATAAAAGAAAAAATGAAGTCTAATGAATAAAGACAAAAATAAAAAGGTCATATTTGACAACTAACTAGTTCTAAAGAACCCAAAATTGTATTCACCTATCCAAATAACAGAATGAAAATTTGAAATAAAAATTCTAAAGCGCACTCATGCCACTACTTAAAAGACAAAAGACAAAATAGTTTGCTAAAATATCCAAATTTTTAGATGAAAGTCGTTGTGAAGAATTTGGCCACTCCATAATTCAGGTATCATAAGGTTCCACCAGGGTCTTTGGATACTGCAAACTAAAAAAGAAAAGTTATAATAAGAGCTCATGTATTGTATGTAATTATCTGCCAACCTTAAAGTTCAAGGTTTTAATCACAACAATATAAATTTCAACCATCATCCCAGCTTCATTAAGCCTACTTTATTTTACACAAAATCCTAACAGTTTACTGGCTTGGTATTCAAACTCATGATAAATGAAAAAGGGTAGTGAAACTGCTAAAGAGAAGCAAACCAATCAAAAAAGGACACAAAAACACTATTAAAAAGCAGACAAAAGAACTCATAAAGTATAGCAAACACTTGATAGTTTTTAAAGGCATCAGCATACAATAACTTTCTCCTAATGATCACTGGAGTAAGAAATATATGTTCTGTTTACCTTGCTTAACACATATCACACGCATTTTGTTTAACAGGGTAAGAAAGTATAATAAGCAAGTCACATATACAAAGTTTCTCACCAAAAAATAATTACAAAACCTAAAGGAAAAGAATAAAACAAAAAAAGTAGCTCTCATTGTATAAAAGGCACAGTGAAAGTGCCTTCACAGTGGAAGTGAAAGTAAAGAGCATCAGATAGTTTCTCAAATAAACACATTTGCTAAAAGAAAAACAGAGAAAACACTCAGGTTTTAATTTACTATTATCAGGGATCCCTGGGTGGCGCAGTGGTTTGGCGCCTGCCTTTGGCCCAGGGCGCGATCCTGGAGACCCGGGATCGAATCCCACATCGGGCTCCCGGTGCATGGAGCCTGCTTCTCCCTCCACCTGTGTCTCTGCCTCTCTCTCTCTGTGTGTGACTATCATAAAAAAAAAATAAAAAAAAAAAAATTTACTATTATCAGACCTATATTTCTCACTACTGAAGTCAACATGTTCCTTTAGACTGCCTAAACCAGACTATTTCCTAGTAATGCACATTTTAAAATCTGTTTCCTCATCTGCTATGTTTCCTCATCTGAAAAATAAGAACCTTGGTTCATAGGATTACTGTGAGGAATAAATAAGATAACACAGGTAAAGTACTGGCGCAGTGGCTAATATACAGTGAGACATAAATGTCAGCTATTAGTAATTTGTGCTCAGAACAAATCCCATAAAAATGATTCTCAATTTTCATCAAGGTATATATTTTTTAGAAGCTTTTCCATTTGAAATTGTTTTATTCTATATTCACCCCATCCCAGAAAACATGTATTACAAGGGAACCAAACTGTTCCTTCTTTCTCCATTAAGTCCAGTGTAACATTAACTTTTTAAAATTTCATGTGAAGTGGCTTACAGAATGCAAATTTAATAATCACATTTAGTTACTCTTATTCCTAAAAAGTACTCATGTTCCATGAATATCCTTTCCCAAATAAATTCATTTCCACTTCTTTTTAAAAATTTGAATACAGGGACTCCTGGGTGGCTCGGTGGTTGGACACCTGCCTTTTTATTTACCCATTCATGAGAGACACAGAGAGACAGGCAGAGACATAGAGAGAGAAGCAAGCTCCCTGTGGGGAGCCTGATGTGGAACTGGATCCGGGGATTCCGAGATCATGCCGAGCCAAAAGCAGATGCTCAACCACTGAGCCACCCATACGTCCCTATGTGATAAACATTTACCTGTTGTTATTTGTGAGCCATTACATGGGCACCATGAAAGATACAAAAATAGGTATAAAAAAAAAAATTTCCAGCTCTCCTAAAGCCTGTGGCCTCACTCAATACTGCTAAAAACTGCTCATTTACAAGTATGTATGTATGTATGTGTGTACGTGTAAAAAGGGGTTAGTATAGGTTGTTTATGTTGAGGCAACCAACAACCCAAACCTCTTTGTAACTTACAACAAACACTTTATATTTTATATAACCTGTAAGAATCAGCTTCTAGCTTTGCTCCATGTGATATTCATTTCAGGATCTAAGCTAAAAGAAAAAAAAATCCCACCTAAAATGTCCATCTCATAGGCAGAGGGAAAAGGGACATGGCAAAACATGGGACAGCTCTAAAGCTTCCGCTTGACATGGCATATTATTGCCAGTAATATTTCATTGGCCCAAAGAAATCGATTAGCTAATGAGGTAGAGATGTATAATCCTGTCACAGAGAACACAAGCAAATATTTTAAATAATATCATCTACCACAATATCTATCATGAAGATTAAAGAAAAAAAAATATTCAGATATTGGAACCAATAATAAAAGTAGTGTTTATTTAGGCAAGGTTTACTATGTGCCACTATTACTATTCTAATATTTATTAGTATTAAAATATTTAACTCTCCTAAGAAGAATTTAACAAAGATGTCTACTACTGAAGAAAACAGACCAACTATGGATATTTCTTAATGAGGAAAATAAGCAAAACAACGAAACCTATTAGAAGGTATTTTCGGGGTGCCTGGGTGGCTCAGTTGGTTAAGCGTCCAACTCTTGATCTCACTCAGGTCCTGATCTCAGGGTCATGAGTTCAAGCCACACCTTGGGCTCCATACAGGGTATGGAGCCTACTTTAAAAAAAAAAAAAAAAAGACATTTTAGAGATATTTCAAGCTCACTAAACTTGGCTTTGATATGTTTCAGAGACAACAAAAGTAGCTGCCCTTCAGAGAGGAATTTATCCAGCTTATCTGAAGTAGAAAGAAGCCAACACCTGGTTTTATTTTTATTTCTTTAAAGATTTTATTTATTTACTCATGAGAGACATAGAGAGAAAGAGAGAGGCAGAGACACAGGCAGAGGGAGAAGCAAGCTCCATGCAGGGAGCCCGACATGGGACTCGATCCTGGGTCTCCAGGATCACACCCTGAGCTGAAGTCAGCGCTAAACCGCTGAGCCACCCGGGCTGCCCATGGTTTTAAATATCCTAAATGTTTCTCCAAATTGAGCTGAGACAGTTTCCCAGCAAGGTGTAATATACACAGAATTCTGGTCAACCTTAGGACTGTCAACTTTACCACATCTTACTGGAGGTTCCTGGAGACTCATAATTTCATACTGGCTTATCTAATGCTGGAAAAGGAAATAGGGAGACACAACACAGCCCCAGATAGGAGCACAAAATAAGCCTCACAAAAAAGATCCATCCATACACTTAGTTCCCACAACAGTCATTAATACCCTACGCAGACCCTAAGGAACTGTGCTTGAGGTAAACACGAGACTCAGTTCAAAATGAGAAGTGATAAAACAGGGCTAGATAAGTATCTGTAAATAGGTTAAAGAAAACAAAAACTACTGTATCAAGCATGGAGTCCAAAGTATTGCTATTTGAAACAGAGCACCAGTTTATCGAGCTTTTAGATTAAAATCCTAAATTGTTAGCCTTACTGTGGACAATTCCATAGAAAAGTCAGGGAAAGTAAGAATACATGTAGGCTATTTATCCAGGTTTCCCCCCCTTCTCATTCAATCCAGAGAAATGAGAAGCATGTGGAAACTGAGACACTCTAGAGCATGAGCTCAGTAACTAGATCAAGCGAATCATCTACACTATTTTTTTTTTAAGATTTTTATTTATTCATTCATGAGAGACAGAGGCAGAGACACAGGCAGAGGGAGAAGCAGGCCCCAAGCAGGGAGCCCAACGTGGGACTCGATCCCGGGTCTCCAGGATCACGCCCTGGGCTGAAGGCGGCGCTAAACCACTGAGCCCCATCTACACTGTTTAAATAATTTTTTTTTAATTTTTATTTATCTATGATAGTCACAGAGAGAGAGAGAGAGGCAGAGACATAGGCAGAGGGAGAAGCAGGCTCCATGCACCGGGAGCCCAACATGGGATTCGATCCCGGGTCTCCAGGATCGCGCCCTGGGCCAAAGGCAGGCGCCAAACCACTGCGCCACCCAGGGATCCCTGTTTTAATAATTTTTAACCCTTATGTATGTTGGGTTTTTTGGTTTGCTCTTATTTTTTACTGATATACTATAGTTAATTTCATACAAGTTAATGTAACTGCTTCTTTCCTTCTACTGATAATTCTTTTCTTCAGTTATTTTTTTTGTTCACTACTCCCCTTCTTACCAAATGCCGGATTCTATCTTCCTCATTTTACTCAAGTGATCTGAAATGTTACATTGCTTGCAAATGTTTTATAAGCATTACAATAAAATGAATTTTAGATTTAGATTATCCCATTAATTGGTGCTTTCCTTTTAAAAAAAAAAAAAATAAAGGTTGTATTTTATTTGACAGAGAAAGCACAAGCAAGGAGAGTGGCAGGGAGAGTGAGAAGCAGTTTCTCTGCTGATCAAGGAACCAGACACACGGCTTGATGCGCAGCTGCATCCTAGCTAGGACCCTGGGATCATGACCTGAGCAGAAACCAGACGCCTAACCCACTGAGCCACCCAGGCACCCAAAATGGCTCGCATTCCACCCACAAACTTTTCAGATCATTACTTTCAAATCATAATGGAAAGAGAAAAATTAAGAATGAAAAGTCAGGGACGCCTGGGTGGCTCAGTGGTTGAGCGTCTGCCTTTGGCTGGGGCCATGATCCCAGGATCCTGCGATCGCATCCTTCATCAGGCTCCCCATGGGGAGCTTGCTTCTTCTCCCTCTGCCTATGTGTCTGCCTCTGTCTGTCTCTCATTATAAATAAACTTTAAAATTTCCAAAATGCAGTACCTTAAGTTCAACTACAACAACAGCTGACAAAATGGCTGTGACCTAAGCTTAGATATACAGTCTTGTCTTCAATTAGCCACGCACCAGTGGATCCTTCACATTTATTTTGAGTTCTAGGGCTACTGTGAATACATTATTAGTTGGGAGTGCAAAATTTATCTCCATAACGTCTAGGAGAACAAGAACTAACCTGGATCACCTCTCTTAACAGCCTGACTCAAACCAGCGGGGCATTTTACTTAGAGGAGCGCTTAGCCGTCTTCAAGTTCCCCACATGTAGAATGGTTGACTACAAACTTGTTTACCTTTCCTCAATCTTAGCATCCTTATGTTTGAACGACTACACTATGTGTATATCTACTACTGCCTTCAATGCTTCAATGCTTTTCGTAAGCCACCCACCCTACACACCCAGAACACCCTCTTCTCCCCACCTCCCCAACACCCACCATTTAAACCCCTAAAAAAAAATCCTCTCCAGTTAACTCTCCTTCTAATTCTTTGCAATCCCTTTATATTTTAATATAATTAGCATTTGACTAGATCAATTCCCAACCACTCCCAACTGTCCATACAGTCTTTCCAGGTCATTCTAAGCACTTAGGGTAGTCTCTCCAGAGCCTGCATAAGGATATTCAATATACACACCCTGGTTTCTAATAAGCAGCGAAAACAGCGATAAAACATTATTCTTTGCAGACAAAAATACTAGAGTGTGTGTGTGCGTGTGTGCGCTGCTGCTGCTGCTGCTGCTGTGTCAGTAACAAAGTCAGGAAAATTCGGAACAGGGAAACCGAGAATGAAGTGATGCAGTCGAAATAAAACCACCATCACAAAAAAAAAAAAAAACACAACGCTGCAAAGCAGAACGGTAACAGCAACAATCCCTGAATCACGGTGGAGCTTTTAATAAGATTCTGGAGAGGAAACACCCCGACATCACCACCAGCCTTTTAAAGATTACCTTCCAAAGATTACTGCCAGGGACAGGTCCACTAACCATCAATTCCGGCCAAGCGGTCTGAGGAATAAAACAATCTTTCTGCACAGAGACCCGCTAATACCACCTAAAGCCGAGGAGGGGAGAGAGGGGAGAGAGGGATGGGCCTTCCCACAAGGAGCGGAGGGATGGGCCCACAGGTGAAAAACGGAGGAGCGCGCAGAGCAGGCGGAATGAGGAGGAAGACTCCTCCCCTCCTCTGGGGGCGAGGGCTCGGCCCACAGCCCCGGAGACAACCCCACCCCGCAGACCCTCTCTCACAGCTACAGGCCGGGAGCTTCCACGAGGCCATGCGTCCTCCGCCGCCGTCCCCGCACTCACGCCCCCACTCGCCGGGCCAGCGCCCCTGAAGCGCGGCTAATCCCAAACCCGCCTGCCCTCTCCGGACCAAGGGGTCAGCGGAGAACGCCTTCCCCGAGGCCTTCTCCCGGACCCAGTCAGCAGAGACCTCCGCAAAAGTGGGAAGACCCCAGAAGCTGGAAGAAGAAGAAGCCTCACAATCCCGTTACCTGGTAGGAACCCTGGAAACGGAAACGGCGGCTGCAGCCGCGGCCCTTTTCCCCCACAGCATTCGCCTCAGCGCCGCTGACATTGAGACCGCCGCCATCTTGCTGCAGGCTAACGCCAGGACGGGTCTCCGGAAGGGACAAACTTCCTTCGATCTCAAGCCTCTGCAACTGCCGCGTCCTAGGGTGTCCTTTTTTTTTTTTTTTTTTTTTGTCTACTTACTTCATTTCTGTTGGGCGCTTCGTTAAATACTGCAGTTTAGAACTGAGGTGAAAGGTTTGATTGAAAGAAATAAGAAGGCAAAAGGATGGGAGAAAATGCAGTAGTGCATTAAGTGTAAATACCACTTCCATAGAGTGGAATCCTTGTTTGTTGTTAGGACTGGTTATTTGATGAACACACACCCCCAAAAAACTGGAAAATTTAAACACCTGCAACTCATAATTTTTTCAAAGGACTGAGCATAGAGGGCTCTCCGGGTTCTTGAGAACCTAAAGTAATACTTTTCCAAAGTGTTGCCAGATTCAGTATGTAAGCCCTCAGGAAAGGACTGTATTCAGTTTGATGTTCTCTAGTTGTAAAGATCATATTTTCCACTTTGGACATATGGCCTGGCAAAGGGTTATTTTTTTGACGTGTGGGTGTATATGAAAAACGAATGGAACACAATCTTTGATATCCTTGTCTTCCCAGTGAATTCTGAATTTGCTATCATCATCTAAACACACCAAGAATATTATTAATGCTTCATACATATAATGCAAAAATGATCTTCTGAGACCAGTGTTGGAAACATCTTTGAATTGTAGGCTACTGACCTTAAAAACAATGATTAACAGAGTTCTTTTTTAAATTTTTTTTTTTTTTTTTTTTTTTTAATGATAGTCACAGAGAGAGAGAGAGAGGCAGAGACACAGGCGGAGGGAGAAGCAGGCTCCATGCACCGGGAGCCCGACGTGGGATTCGATCCCGGGTCTCCAGGATCGCGCCCTGGGCCAAAGGCAGGCGCCAAACCGCTGCGCCACCCAGGGATCCCCAACAGAGTTCTTTTTTTTTTTAATTCTACTTTTCTTTTTTTTTTCTTTTTATTTATTTATGATAGTCACACAGAGAGAGAGAGAGAGAGAGGGGCAGAGACACAGGCAGAGGGAGAAGCAGGCTCCATGCACCGGCAGCCCAACGTGGGATTCGATCCCGGGTCTCCAGGATCACGCCCTGGGCCAAAGGCAGGCACCAAACCGCTGCGCCACCCAGGGATCCCCAGAGTTCTTTAAAATACAAAAGTTAGGGGATCCCTGGGTGGCTCAGTGGTTTAGCACGTGCCTTTGGCCCAGGGCGTGATCCTGGAGTCCCAGGGATCTGAGTCCCACATCAGGCTCCCTGCATGGGGCCTGCTTCTCCCTCTGCCTGTGTCTCTGCCTCTTTCTCTCTCTGTGTGTGAATAAATATATAAAATCTTTACCAAAAAGAAATAAATTAATAAAAATAAATAAATAAAATACAAAAGTTAGTTTTATGGAGTTTGTTTTTAAAGAGATTTTTTTAAAAAAAAGAGAATGCTTCTGCATTTATTTATTTATTTATTTATTTTAAAATTAAGCACTTGAAAACATAACCTTTATTAAAAGAATAGGATTAGCAGGAGGCTGGAGAATAACTTGGTTCTGCATTATGGCCAGTTAAAAGAAAACGCAATACATATGGAAAGGGGGGAAAGAGATTCAGCACCCTAATACCTAGCACCTAGGTCTAAAGAGAAAACCATGTCCAGGGAAAGAGGAAATGCACAAAAAGATGAAAGAAGGCAAGGGAGAGATGTCTCGGAGGGAGTTCTAAAGTTTTTATCTTGAAATAATTAGAGATTTCACAGGAAGTTACCAAAATAGTACAGAAAAGTTTTGTGTACTTGTCACCCAGTTCCTTCCATTGATTACATCTTATGTAATTATAGTACATATTAAAGCCAGGAAACTGACATTGATATAAATGTTTGGATAGTCCTATTATCATTCTATCACATGTGGCAATTCGTGAAAACACTACCACAGTCAAGGTACAGAACTATTTCATCACCACAAAGATCTCCAGGGGCTACCTTTTTGTAGTAACATACAGGGGACTAACTCTTGGCCACCATTACAGTTGACTCTTAAACAATGCAGGGATTCAGGAGACCTGCATAGTCAAAAATCCGTACAATTTTTGACTCCCCAAAACATAACTGCTAATAGCCTACTATTGACTAGAAGCTTTACCAATAACACAGTCGATTAATACGTATTTTGTGTGTTATATGTATTTTATACTGTATTTTTATAATAAAGTAAACTGGAAAAAAGAAAATGTTATTAAGAATTCCTTGTGAGGGATGCCTGAGTGGTTCAGTTGGTTAAGCATCTGACATAGGCTAGGTCAGGATCTCAGGGTCCGGGGATCCAGCCCAGCTTTGGGCTCCCTGCTCAGCAAGGAGTCCACTGCTCCCTCTTCCTCTGCCCCCACCCTAGCACTAGGACTGGAGTGCGTATGTGCGCTCTCTCTCTCTTTCAAATAAATTAAATCTTTAAAAATATTTGTGAGTTCCAGCCCTATGGTCGGTATAGAATATACTTTAAAAAAAGAAAGTTTCTGTTAAAAAAGAGAGGAAAGAAAGAAAGAAAGAAAGAAAGAAAGAAAGAAAGAAAGAAAGAAAGAAAGAAAGAAAAAGAAAAAAAGAAAAATCATAAGGAAGAGAAAATATATGTATAGTACTATACTATATTTACTGAAAAAAAAATCCGTGTATAAGTGGACCTGCATAGTTCAAACCCATGTTGTTCAAGATTCAACGATGTTGTTTCCATTCGTGTAATTTTGACATTTGAAGAATGTTATATAAACTGACTCATGCATTGTATGACTTTTTGAGATTAGCTTCTTATACTCAGCATAATGTCCTTGAAAACCATTCAAGTTAATGCATGTATCAACAGTGCATTCCTTTTTATTGCCGAGTAGCATTCCTGGTGTATTAGGATCCTCCAGAAAAGCAAAACCAATAAGATATATGTATGTACAAACTTATTTTTTTTTTAACTATTCACCTATTACAAAATATTTTGGTTGTTTCCTGGTTTCGGCTATTACAAATAAAACTGTTGGGAACATTCGTGGCTTTTTGTGTAGACATAAATTTTAATTTCTCTGGGATAAATATCCAAAAGCACAATGCTGGGTCATGTGACACATGTATGGTTTTTTGTTTTGCTTTGTTTTGTTTTGTTTTTTGTTTTTTTGGTTTGTTTTTTTTTTTTTTTCAGAAACTGCTTAGGGGAAACTGGATGGCCCAGTAGTTGAGCATCTTGCCTTCCTTTCAGTTTGTTATCCTGGGATCTGGGGATAGAGTCCTGCATCAGGCTCCCCCCCCCCCCCCCAGCATGAAGACTGTTTCTCCGTCTGCCTATGTCCCTGCCTCTCATGAATAAACAAATAAAATATTAAAAAAAAAAAAGAAACTACTTAACTATTTTTCAAAGTAGCTATACCATTTTACATTCCTATCAGCAATATATGAGATACATTTTCTCCTTTTCCTCATCAGCATTTGATATTTCACTGTTCTTTATTTTAGCTCATCAACATTAATAATAGGTGTGTCATGATATCTCATCATGACCTTAATTTACATTCCCCTAATGGCTCATATTATCAAATGTCTTTTCATGTGCTTATTTGCCATCTGTATATTCTATGCAGTTAAATATTTCATTCTTTTGCTCATTTTCTAATTGCATTATTTGTTTTTTACTGTTACAATTTGAGAGGTCTTTATATATTCCAGATATGAGTCCTTTATCAGATATGTGGTTTGCAAATATTTTCTCCTATTCCATAGTTTGTCTTTTCATCCTCTTAACAGAGTCTTTTGTTCAGTAAATATATTAAATTCCGATGAAGTCTAGATTGGTCATTTTTATTTTTTTATTTTTTAAGATGTTATTTATTCATTTGAGAGAGCATGTATATGTGCTTGGGGGGGGGGGGGCGATACAGGCAGAGAGATAGAGGGAGCAGACTCCATGCTGAGCAGGGAGCCCGATGCGGACCCCATCCTGGTACTCCAGGATCATCACCTGAGCCGAAGGCAGATGCTCAACCAACTGAGCCACCTAGACGCTCCTAGATTGGTCATTTTTAAATTCATGGTTTGTACTTTTAGTGTCATGTCTAAGTACTAGTCACCAACCCTATGTCCTAAGCATTTTCTCCTATGTTTTCTTCTAAAATTTTTTTAGTTTTACTTTTTACAGTTAAGTCTATCGTCTTTTTAAAGTTATGTCTTTAGTTAATAAAGTGTGAGGTTTAGGACAAGGTTGAATTTTTTACCTGTAGGTATCCAGTTGCTCCAGCACTCTTTTTAAAAAGACTTTCTTCCATTGAATTGCTTTTGTACCTTTATCAAAAAATCAATTTGGCCATAGTATTTCTGGGTTCTCTATTTCAGGGGGAATTTTAAGCCCTCGGATGGTATTAATGTTGGGTTAAATTTTAATAGAGGTGCCTTCTTTATTAAGGAACTTATGAGGGACACCTGGGTGGCTCAGCGGTTGAGTGTCTGCCTTTGGCTCAGGGCGTGATCCACAGTCTCAGGATCAAGTCCCACATCAGGCTCCCCGCCTGGAGCCTGTTTCTCCCTCTGCCTACATCTCTTCCTTTCTCTCTCTGGGTCTTTCATGAATAAAAAAATAAAATCTTAAAAAAAAAAAAAAAGAAGCAACTTATGATCTGTCCCTGTGTTCATCAGGGCAACTTACTGTAGCCTTGTTCCTAGCCCCATTGGCTAAACTCAACCTCTCCACCTACCACCTATTCCAGTCCCTTCCTTTTGTGAATTTGGAATTTGAGGGAAGACTTCACTGGTCTGTTTGCCTTTCTACACACCCTTTGATCCAAAATCAGCATTGCCAACAATATACTCCTGTAGGATCTCTGGTTCTCTTGACATTCTGCGGGATTCCCTCAGCTACCCATAACTGCAGTCCTTGGTGATCTCACATATAGGATATATGCCTAAGAACGAAACAGGAATAACTTGTTTTGTGCCTTTATTTATTTAATTTTTTACAATTTCATCTAACTATAGACTCTACCACAAAGCTTAATAAAATGTCTAGGTCTAAATACCAGTTTAACATTTCAATAGGAGTATTAATATTGACTTTACTTTTTGCTTATATTTTATGTATGGTGACCATAAACCTCCTTCTGAACAGCTTATCATTGCTAAACAAAACAAAATTTTTTAAAAAGACTTTATTATTTATTTGAGAGAGAGAGAGAATGCTTGCATGAGCAGAGAGATGGGCAGAGGGAGAGAGAGAAGCAGACTCTCAGCTGGGCAGGAAACTTTCCCCCCTTGATCCTAGTACCCCAGGATTATGACCTGAGTGGAAGGCAGCCACTTAACTGACTGAGCCACCCAGGTGCCCCAACAAAACAGCAATTTAAGACACTTGTTTTACTACTAATTAGTACTCACTATCTAACGTTATCTGACTCATCAGTAGTTTGGCATAGCTTTTAATTCACTGAGGATCTTTTTTTTTTTTTTTTTTAATTCACTGAGTTAATTTAAACCACTTTAACCACATTTCCAAATGACATTCTGAGGAACAATAATTGTAAGAGACATTAACAGGTACTCCTAAAAATTGCTTCCATAATACTAATGCTTCAAGGAATAATTGTTCTCATTCTGCAATAAATATTGATTGAATAAAATAATTTTAATTTAATTTACAAAACTTAGTAAACTATATAATTTTAAGCCTTATTTCTACCTGGAGATCTACACTGGGTCCTACGAGGTTACCACATTCATTCTGGCCTCCAGTTTACACTCTGTCCTGGAAACAAACACATGATCATGTCACCTGTATGAATCCCTCCAATGGCTTATCATTGCTCTCAGAATAAAAACACTTCTCCTGAACTGACAAGTTCTACATGGTTTGTCCCTCATGTGTCTCTCTAGACCATTGACTGTCTTTTGGTCCTGCTCCAGGGCCTTTTGCAAACTGTTGCCTACTAAAGTGCTCTTCCTGCCTCTTCTCTAGTCATCCTCCTTGTTCAGATCATAGCTAGAGACTCCTTTGGTAGAAACGGTAGGTATCCTATAAACATTTCCCATCTTCATCTTCCTTGCTGACAGAGCCTGACTCCTGCTATAGAGGCTAAAAAATGTAGGATAATTGCTTTCCCATGAGCTTTTGCAGCCAGAACACGGGCATGCCAAGGCCAAGGGCATCTGAAATCCCTTGTGGGTAAAAAAAAGCTTCTGAAAAAAGGAGATACACAAAGAGAAATGCCTCCTTTCCTGCCTTTGAATGCAATTGTATGAAGACATAGAGCTGTGGCATCCCCTCAGCATTAGGGAGTAAGCATATGAACCTACCCAACCAGAAAGGATGAAATAGCAGAGAGGGAAAGAGCCTAGGGTTTTAATGGCATTACTGAGCTTCTGAATAAACCTTGATCAAAATACCTCCTCCTTCTTGTTATAAGAAATAAGTGACTTGAACTGTTTAAGTCTCCATCGGCTAGATATCCTGCAGTGGAAAACATGTTTATTGATCCTCTTACACAAGGAAAATTTCTCTGACTTCCCTGACCACACCAATTCCTCTTTTGGTAGACACACCTAGCTCCATGTCTTTCTCCTTGGAGCACCCTCCATGCTATTTTAATGCAATGTAATCATCACTTTCTCCAGAATGTAAAGTAATTTCTCTGTGGACAGGGATCATATCCATTTTTGCTGATCATTTCCCATACCTAGCCTAGGCCCTGCCACATAATAGGCCCCAAAGAAGGTACAGAATAAATGAATTAGTGAATGAAGGAATGAATAAATGAAGCTAACTAGAACTGTAAAAATGTGGATAATGGGGAGGGCCTTTTCTTTTTGTTATTTTTTCTTAGATAAAGCTTGTAAAATTACTTTTCATGTGGCTGTCCTCTCACAAATCTTATTGGTTTCTAATATTTCATCTTTGATCAAATGTCATTTCCTGAAGACTGGGTTGGGATGTCGGGGGTAGAGGCCTCATGTTGCTGGCAAGAGACCTGAAACCATAAATCTACCTTTTACTAGACTTGCATTAAAAAAAAAAAAAAGTTTAATAACCCCTTTCATTTCCTTATTTCTCACATTTCAAATACAGGATATAGGCCTGAAATGAAAGAGAAATAATTTGCTGTGTGCATTTATTTTATTTTTCTACAATGTCACCTAAGCTATACATTCTACCGCTAGGATTAATAGATCCTAGGTCTAAATACCATTTTATTATTTCAAATAGGAGTATTAAAACGTGAGTCGATTTTACTTTTTGCTTGCATTTCAAGCATGGTGGCCAAAAGAAACATTTAGTTTAGACTTTCTGATGGCATGTGAAATTTACAGTGGATCTGAAGTTGTCTGGTTTTAATTTTTTCCCCTTGCACATGGGTCTTCAATAAAGCATCCAGAAGAAAATAAATTAAAACCAGACATTTGTATCAGAGTTTTCGCATGCAATCGCTACAGACATGCAAAATTCCACCATCACTTATTGGCTACAAACTAATATTTTAAATCACATCTTATTTTTCAGTGCTAATTTAATTGAAAACCTTGAATTAATACCTTATCATCTTAGAAAATTATCATGACATCTGGCAGGGCTGCTGAGGCTTTGGCAACAAATGAAATAATTTCTACCTAGAGTGAAGAACTGCCGCTTGAAATTACTTTTGAAAAAACAAAGGGTACAAACAATCAAAATTCCTAAGAACTCAAGGAATTTTTGTACATAATTTTGATCACATGTCCCATCACAAACTGGACTTCCAATCCTAAATTTTCAACTGCTTATAGCTCATTCTCGAACTTAAAATGTAGAAATCCAAACTACTTATATTCTTTCCCTTTCTCTTACCCAAAGCATATCTGTTCCTCTCATCCAGTATTGCCTATCTTGGCCAGATACCACCATCTTTCTTCCAATATATGATGTTATCAACTGTAAAATGCATCATTATTTTCTGTACTATTAACTACAGAAAAATAGAGCAAGTAAGCCATGACACACTACCAATTATACATACTGATTTCAGAAAGGTAAAGTGTGGGGAAATGCACATTTTAGATGCAAAGAAATATAGAACTATAAACGTGAAGACTCAGATTGGAAAGTCAAGATCTCTGTAATGAGCAAATAATGAGGTAGAAGGAGCCTGAATACTCCAGCCATCCTTCAATTCTGTAAGAACTGCCAACCCGTTATTCTACCATCATTTCCCTATTCTTCACTCCCTCCCTTAATGAAGACTCTCCCCTCTTCTCCAAATTAAATTCCCTGGCCAGTAATCATGATTATTTTCTTGCTTACACTCACAACTCCCTTGTCTTTCTCTCAGTTTTTTGTACTCAGCAAAACTGAGTCCAATTCTCTTTCCATCCTGCACCTACATCCATGCAGCTGATCATGACTGGGGAAAAGCATCAAACCATACCAGTTTGCTGTTTGCCTCACTTGACCACAAACCTCAAACTGACCCTTAACACTATTTGGCAATCATATTAAACTTTCCTATATTCTTATAATCATACATTTTTAACCTCATTCATCTTCACATTTTATTAAATGACTCTTTCACACCTTCACTCTCCTCAAATGTCTGTTACATCTTCTCCCATCCTCACTTTTTAAAAATATTCCTTTAATTTTTAAATTTTTTATTATTCTTTAAAGTTTTATTTATTCATTTGGAGGAGGAGGAACAAAGGAAGAAAGAGAGAGAAAATCTCAAGCAGAGTCTGCTCTGAGTGCAAAGCCCCATGTGGGGCTCAATCTCATGCTGTGAGATCATCCCCCTAGCTGAAATCTAAAGAGTTGGATGCTCAACCTACTAAGCCACCCGGGTGCCCCAATTTTTTTATTTTTTTATAAATAATCTCTATGTCCAAAGTGAGATTCAAACTCATGACAAGATCAAGAGTTGCATGCTTTACCAGCTGAACCAACCAGGCATCCTTATCCTTACTTCTTGCCGATGACTTTCCTACTTCACTGGGAAAATTTTATTATTTTTAAAAATTTATTTATTTATTTTAGTAATCTCTACTAAATCTCTACACCCAGCATGGGGGCTCTTCTGACTGTGCCAGTCAGGCACTCCTATTTCTCCCATTTTAAAAAATAAAACTGACCTTGACTCAATTTTATCCCACTAACTACTGCCCCATTTCTTTGCAGCAATAATCTTCTAAGGGTTGTCTGTATACACTATCTCCATTTTCCCATTCTCTCTTCAACCTACATAGGCATGCTTTCTCTCCCACCTCTGCAGTGACACTGCTCTTTCAAGGTCACTAATGTCCTTCACGTTGCTAAAGCCAAGGATCAAATCTCAGACTTCACCATCTTTGACTTATCATTTGATACAATTAATGACTCAGTCCTTAATACTCCTTAATACACTCCTTTCACTTGGTTTTCAGGACACCATACTGTCTTGGTTTTCCTCCTACTTCATTTGCATGCTCCTCCTCACATTCCAGTGCTGGTTCCTCCTTCTTTCCCAAACTTAATATTGGAGTATCCCAGGACTCAACCCTCAGTCTTCTTTCCATCAACCTTAACAATCTCATTCAGGGGACGCATGGGTGGCTCAGCGGTTGAGGTTTGCCTTTGGCTCAGGTCGTGATCCCGTGGTCCTGGGCTCCAGTCTCCCATCAGGCTCCCTGCTGCCTCTCTTTCTCTCTGCCTCTCTCTCTGTGTCTCTCTCTCTTTTTTTCTCTCTCTCTCCCTCTCTCTGTCTCTCATGAATAAATAAATAAAATCTTAAAAAAAAAAAAAAGTCATCTACCAACGGCTCCCAAACCTTTATCTCCAGCTCAGTGTTTTCTCATGAATTGAAGACTTGTATTTCCACTTATTTACTTAATTTCCTCACTTGGATACTCAACAGATATCACAAACTTAACATGTCCAAAACTCCTAAATTCCTGATCTCTCCCAAATTTGTTCAACCGACAGCCTTTCTGTCTTAATTTTATCATTGCAGCTATTCAAGCTAAAAATTTTAGAGTCACCCCTCCCTCTCAGGAATGCTAGTTCTGAAACATGTTGGGATGTGTCTGAAAAATGATTCCATACGATGGAGTGGCCACAAAGTCCCTATATATAAGACTCAACAACAGGCAGTTAAAGATCTAAAAACAGCTACCAGAGACTGCTTTGATGACTCTCAACCATCAGCACTGAGAGATGTCCAGGTGAGCATAGGGAAAAATTTTTATTCAGTTATTAGAAGAACTCATTCAGTTAACTCCTCACTACCATGCTTAAAAACTTCTGGCCAAAAAAAAAAAAACAAAAACAAAAAAAACACTTCCGGCTACTTTGTATATCCCTGGTTAGATATTCACAACATATTGGAGTCTTCCTTAATTCCTCTCTTTTTCTCTCACCTGAATAAGTTCCTTGAAGGCTCTACCTTCAAAGTATAACTATAGTATGACCACTTCTCATACCTCTATTGCTAGCTCACAGGTCCAAGCTACCATCACCTCTTGCCTAGGATGCTGCTAGTATCTTTTAATATATCTCTCTTCTTGATGAAAACAAGTTTCATGCAGAGGTTGCACCCAGATGAAGCTGATAGTAACATACTAACTTGGTGCCTACCAATATGAACCAAAAAGACAAGTTTTATGTCCCCCAATGCCATCAACATATATATGCAAGTTACAATGGTGGAATTGTGACAGATAACTGCATTAAACACTCCTAGTCAGGAAAGGAAAAGATTAGAGATACACGGCTATCAATACAATACACTTGGCAACTTTGAAGTTTTGTTGAGCAAACATTTTGAAGGTCCTTACCTTGATTACACTCTGATTCTTTTCTCTAGTAGAAAGTCCCTTATTCATTGTTCTCTGTGTTTTCTAGACCCTTGCCCTCTGGGAAGTACTTCATTGTCCAACATGCTCCATAGATACTCCTGCAATATGCCCTTCTTGGGAGCTGCCCACTTGTTACTGCTTGCTCCTAATGTGCAAGTTTGGGCTTGAAATTATGTCAATAGTTCAATTCCTTCAAAATTGCAGTACATTTCTGATTGATGTACTTTTTCCTCAGTTTCATGTGTGGGTAGCCACACCTAAAAGTCCTTCCTAGGCATAACTTTCAAGCCTCATTGATTTTTTGCTTCCTTGCTTCTTCTAATAAATCATCTTCCAGTTAAATGCAACTACCGAGTGACCCTCACTGATTTCTTGTGGAGCAGAGATGAGATGTCCTCATGGAGCTGTTTCCCAATTATACAATTGCTAGCAGATAAATGGTTGTGTTTTAATCTACCAAATTGGGGGTTGTTCATGATACAACGATAGATAATATATTATGTCACACCATTACGTTTTCTTTTAACTGGCCAGTTACCTTCGGGGCACCTAGACTTTGAGTAGGAACGCCATACCTGTATTCTGATTTTTGCCTCAGAAGAAGTCATAGTAACACTATTAATATTTAGGCAGAAACAACAGGTGTGAACTATCCTGAGCAAACCAGAACATAGCAGATGTTTTATAGCTCTTTGTTGCCAAAACCTTTATTTTCCTTCAGTCTTCTTTCCTTCTCTATAGGGTGTAGAAGTAGCTGACTTTTGGAATTTTTTCAGGAACTAGATTTCTGGACTCGATCCTCTTTCATTTCTGTTTGCAAACGGTGATTCTTTTCTGAGCACATTGGTTTCCTGCGATAGCTTGCTGATAGCTTTCCCATTCACTTCTACCAGCATCACAGAGGTTATAGGGTCTTCCTTCAAGCTATCGCTGGAGACAGTTTTGCCATGTGTTTTACTTCTTGATAACATGATTCTGTTTCTAGCCTCTGATTCCAGTCTCCTCATTGCTTGATGTTCGACTACTAAGCCAACGTCACACATTTTCACTTGTTATTTTTGGCAGAATCCCGCATCAATAAGGAATGTTCAATAGTTCAAAAATATTATTTCTCACTCACATAAAGCCCCAAATAAGTATTCCTGGTTGGGGGGAGGAAGAAGTTCTCCCCTAAGCTAGTTCTATCTTGTGGCTCTGCCCTTTATACGGTAAGTTTTCAGTCACCATGTTCTGAGTCAGGCTGGCAGATGGAGAAACGGCCTTAAAAGATCATATGCAGGAGACTTTTATGGGGCAGCCCTGGAAGTGAAGCACATCCTATTAGCTGAGTACATCCTATTAGCTGAAACTCAGTCACATAATTATACCTCACTGCAAGGAAGGCAGAAAGGGTTGTATGGTTGTATAGTGTAGCTGTGTGCATGGGGTGGGGGCGGGGAGGAGGAGAAGAAGAAGAAGAAGAAGAAGAAGAAGAAGAAGAAGAAGAAGAAGAAGAAGAAGAAGAAAAAGAAGAAGAAACTTTTCTGAAAAACCAGCCAATCTCTGCTACAATAGGTCACAGAAGTAACAAGATATTCTCAGTTTGCAGTAATTCACTCATTAGGAAAAAAGGCGAATTTATGGATAATATAAATGTCCGTAATCTAAAAGCATTGTGCATTGAATTTTGATTTCTTCATTTCCTCTCTACATTTGAATATGTATGTGACTGGTATTCTTGGAAGACCCCTCTCACCAAATAATATGCAAAATATAGATCTCATTCCTGTAAGGCTGATTGGTTTCATAATTTTCTCACCCCTCAGCAGCTCTTCCTTTGGTAACACTGGCAGACTAATCTAAATTGGATCACCTTTTGAATCTTCTTTGAAGCTAAATGTTCTATTCCAATAAACTTCCCTATTAGTTTGCAGGGAACATAAAATAAAAATAAGACATAATAAAAAAAGAAGTAGCTAGTCAGCGTAGAATCAGAAATCATCTAGTCTACTTCGTTTAATTTTCAAAGGATTGTTTTGTGCTTATTCTACTATATTATGGGTGCTGGCAGTTAATAAGCACAAAAAGAATATATTCAAGATATGCAAAGGAAATCAGTGCTGGGTAATAAAGAGTTCACTATACCAAAAAAAAAAAAAAAAAAATACTACAAACATTTCTATAGTTAATTCAGTTTTGAAAACTTGCTTCCAAAGTGCGATTGTCACTGTTCTATGAAGAATTTTTAAAAATGAAGAACATGACAAAGCTGTCAACAGTTTTTCCAAACAGATTAGACTTGTCTTTTTAAACTCTTAAAACATAATCATGAGAGAAGCTAGCAATTTTGTTTGCTGAGCCTTCTTTTTTCTCATTGCTCAGAGTTTCACTAAGACTGTACCTCTTTTCAGGCATTAAAGAATTGAGTAAGAGTCAATAGATTATATTACCAAAAGGAATATTAATTTCTGGAAGACATCAAGATTCCAAAGCTTGCCTTGAAATCATCAGTTAGTCACGTGGCCCAATTGCAACAATTGAGGAAAGCAGGATGGAGCTATCCCATGCCACTAAAAGGCTTAGCATACTAATGGCCCTTTGACACTACCAGCCATTCAGAAATCAGACTTTGTCATGCTGAAGAATAGACCACTCACCCCCAACAGGAAGCATTGGAGAGGCAAACGTGACAGTAATTCCCTGTCAGATGAAACTGAGGTATTGTTTTGGATTCCATCATATGTGAAAAGAATTACCCAGTCATAAATTTAAAATATTCTTTCTTTACCTGTTAGCCACTCCTTGTTAGAGTTAAGTATCTGTGATGAGTTAAGGTTAACAATTTTGAAAATCTAGGTGTTTTTGAACAGGTTGTGAAAATCAGGATTTGGCTACCTGCTATATTTTGGTAATCAAAATATTGCTAAAGATTACAACTGTCTAAGAAAAACTGATCAAGATTCAAGTGTTTTCTACCTTTCCTTAGCTAATAGGAGACAGAAGACCGTGTGAAAAAATAAGGCAAAGTGAGAAATAATCTGCTTTAGAGTTATTTTTCTCTGTATTTATGCAGCTTTAAATGACCTTGTATTAACATGCAACAAAACACTAGAAACAATTCAGTGGAAAGCCAGCATAAAAACCCAGTAATGGTCCATGGAAACTTGGGGAGGTGGGGAACTCACACATTAACACATCAAAACTAATTTGAAGAGGATTTAATTGATCCATGGGCTGTCAAAAGAAGACTTCAGCTCGTAAATTACAAGTGGTTGTCTGCTCATTACCTTTTTTCTTTTAAAAATAGAATAGATATAATCTAGTGTTTTGTCTGTTTATATTTATTTATTATTTTCCACTTCTGTATTCAGTACCTTATTTTGTCTAATTATCTTGTGTTTGAATCATTTTTCAAAGGGGGAAATATTTATTTCAGGGAGATTATCTCTTGTTCCATGAAAGAGGAAAAAACAGGTTCAAATCAGGGAGACTTCATCAAAGAGAGTTGTAATCCCTATTGTGTCTGTGTATTCTTCCCATCGGTTTAGAGAATGTGATAAATATCTCTTTGAATCAAGCACTGGCATTTACTTTTTCAGGCTCCAACAATTTAAATGTGATGCAAAACTAGGATATTCAGATACAGTAATTTACTACACTGAGTTGCTTTTCGGTTTTGAAACACTACTTGTGTTCTTTTTTAAATGTCCTTTTTCGCTGGAAGTAGATTAATTTTTTTCTGTAATTTTAATTTTGTAACTATTTTTTAGGGGAAAAGAAAAATAAAACAATATCATTCTTTGTGATCCAACACATTTCACTGAACCCAAGAAATGAATAATTGCAAAAGAAAAAGAAGCTTTTTAAAGTTTCATTTAGCTCTGAAAACCTTCCCCAGATCCTCAGCTCCAGCTCTTGCAAAAAGATACGTTATTTCAGTTTTCGAACACTGTTGAATAGCAATATAGAATTTATTTTTCTTCCCTACTCAGTCACCAAAATTTTTTTAAATATTAATTTTTAAATTGTAACTTGGTTGTCCTGATCCTCTTGCGAGGTTTCCACATGGTTTTAATTTAATGTTCCTCAGTTGGTATCTTCATTACTCCATGCTCCTCTCTTATTGAAGTATACTGAGTAATTATATATTTCTTTTCTAAACAAAAAGAGTGATAAAAGTCATGAACAGATTTGAAATTTTTAAATGTTTTATTGAAAGTTTTTCTTTTCTTAATTTCAAAGACTGTAAAGCAGTTTTCTTAAGGGAGAAAAAATGTGTATTTTAAAGGATAACATTATTATCTGAGAGAATAGATACAAGTTATAAATTTTGTTTTGTTGTCCTGGAAGAGAAGAAAAAAACCACCTTATTTTAAAACTAAATTTGAGGGGATCCCTGAGTGGCTCAGCGGTTTTTGGCCTTCGGCCCAGGGCGTGATCCTTGAGTCCAGGGATCGAGTCCCACGTTGGGCTCCCTGCATGGAGCCTGTTTCTCCCTCTGCCTGTGTCTCTGCCTCTCTCTGTGTGTGTGTGTCTTTCATGAATAAATAAATGAAATCTTTAAATAAATAAATAAATACAACTAAATTTGATATTCTGGTGATTTATGAAATCTGGGGCTTATTCATTTCCTACTAAGCAACCGTAAACATTTAAAATTTCACAAAATATTTGTAATAAAGGTATAATATGGGGCACCTGGGTGGCTCAGTTGGTTAGGTGTCTGCCTCCAGCTCAGGCCATGATCCCAGAGTCCTGAGATCAAGCCTCACATGGGCTCCCTACTCATCAGAAAGCCTACTTCTCCCTTTCCCTCTTCCTGCTGCTTCCTCTGCTTGTGATTTCTCTCTCTCTCTCCCCTCTGTCAAATAAATAAATAAAATCTTAAAAAAAATAAAGATAATATTGTCAGAATACCCATTAGATTACGACATACACAGTCTTTTGAAATAAAAAATTTATTTCAGCTTTATCCTTGATTTTTTTGATGTGCTGAAGTAAGTTCTTAGTAATTGTGTTTTGCTGACCTTACCAGTCCATAACTGACCTTTAAAAATACTACTTTCTTTTTTAGGACTTGAATATACAAAAGAACTAGTAAAATGAACAACATTTTAAAAACTAAGATCGAGGGATGCCTGGGTGGCTCAGCGGTTGGGTGCCTGCCTTTGCTCAGGTCGTGATACCGGGATCCGGGATCAAGTCCTGCATCCGGCTCCCTGCATGGAGCCTGCTTCTCCCTCAGCCTGTGTCTCTGCCTGTGTCTCTGCCTGTGTCTCAGCCTGTGTCTCTCATGAATAAATAAATAAATCTTAAAAAAAAAAAAAAAAACTATGACTGAATGCATTCTATGACATTCTATCATGTGTTTTCCTTTCCTGTGATTTCCATCAGGTGCCCAGGCACCCTGTACAAAGCTGGAGCCTCATTTCACAAGAGTAACTCCTCTCAGTGACAAGGATTCTTCTGAGTACTTCACTTTCTTTTTTTTTTTTTTTTTAACTTTATTTATTTATGATAGAGAGAGAGAGGCAGAGACACAGGCAGAGGGAGAAGCAGGCTCCATGCACTGGGAGCCCGATGTGGGATTCGATCCCGGGTCTCCAGGATCGCGCCCTGGGCCAAAGACAGGCGCTAAACCACTGCGCCACCCAGGGATCCCTGAGTACTTCACTTTCAATATGACTTTCTTCTCTGCTGGGATGGTTTTCCCCACTCCCTCAACCGATCAGGCACTAAACCCACAAGGAAAATGTGGCCAGTCTCTTCTTGGAGCGTCAATTTTACTCTAGGATAAATATAATGAAACCTCTTTGGCATTAAATTTATTGAGATATGATGGAATACAATACAAAACTCTCATAATGTTCTAGATCAAACATAAGACTCTAGAGAAACTTCAAGATTGTGAGAGAGCCTTCCAGGTTCTTCATTCTGCAGCTAGGGTGCTTAAGCAGAAAAGTGTGAGAAACACTGAATTAACACTCAGTAAGGTGCAACCTCCCCCCCCCCCCCCCCCCCCCCCCCCCCGGCTTTACAGTTCTTATATATACACCATTATCTTCAATGAGTTGTTTTTGTTTTTGTTTTTTAGATTTTATTTATTTATTCATGAGAGACACAGAGAGAGAGAGAGAAGCAGAGACACAGGCAGAGGGAGAAGCAGGCTCCACACAGGGAGCCCGGGACTCCAGGATCACGCTCTGGGCCGAAGGCAGGCACCAAACTGCTGAGTCACCCAGGGATCCCATGCAATGAGTTTTCTTTATCCAAATTCTTCTATCTCTAAAACAAACCCAGTGCTCTGAAGCTAGGATTTCTGAACAAGAGAAGACCTGGAATAGTGAGCAAATTCTACTGAAATCTAAATTGAGTGATGAATGGTATTTCAAGGATATTGCATTACTGGGTCACATGTAGGGAAGTAATATTGTTATTATTGTTATTTATTTGTTTGTTTTTTTGTTTTTAGCTTTTATTTATTTATTCATAAGAGACAGAGAGAGAGAGGCAGAGACATAGGCAGAGGGAGAAGCAGGCTCCCTGAGAGAACCCTGATGAGGGACTCGATTCCAGGACCCTGGGATCATGACTTGAGCCAAAGTCAGATACTCAACCACTGAGCCACCCAGGCACCCCTCTTGTTTTTCCTTTTAAAAAAATGAAAATGTTTTCATACTTCTAAATATATATATTTATTGGGATGCCTGGGTGGCAGTAAAGAACTAGTAAAATGAACAACATTTTAAAAACTAATATCGAGGGATGCCTGGGTGGCTCATCCGTTGGGCGCCTGCCTTTGGCCCAGGGCGTGATCCTGGAGTCCCGGGATAGAGTTCCACATCGGGCTCCCTGCATGGAACCTGCTTCTCTCTCTGTCTCTCTGCCTCTCTCTCTCTCTCTCTCTCTGTCTCTCATGAATAAATAAATAAAATCTTAAAGAAAAAAATATATATATTTATTTATTTAGAAAAAACTAAACAATATCAAGAAAGAAAAAGAAGGAACTAAAATTCACCCTGGGCCTTATCACACTGAGATTAATGTTGTTCATTGAACAAAATATTTATTCAATGCTCACTGTATGACAGAGGTGTCTTTCTATACGCACACACACACAGAATTTTACATAAATAGAGATATACCGTGCTGTTCTAGTACTTCCTTTTTATAACAAAAAATAGTCACAGACAACAAATATCTCTATATCCTCATTTTTAATAGTTGTCTAGTAATTCTTTATGCAGTGCTGGACTATTTACTTACCCATCGCTTTTATGGCTTTTCTTAATTTCTAATCCCCACACCAATCTTTTGAGACTGAAGCTTTCTCAAGTTTACTCCAAAAATAAATATTTCTGCCATTTATGAATTTTTGACTGAAGAATGCAAAAGACAGGCCTTGTATATATATATATATATATATATATATATATATATATATATGAGTTTATATATTCATATATCAATATATGTCTGCAATATGTATATATGCTTGACATATGTATGTACTTATTTTTGCCATATTTATTTTTAAGTATTTAAAATTATCCTCTCCACAGGTTATGAAAAGAAAACAAATATCTTTACCAATTCCATCCAAATAATAGGTTGCCTGCAAAGCAAACCAACATAAGTCCTCTACTTACAACACAATTATTTCCTTTGAAAGATGTCTTTCCAAACTGTAACCACTGTCTTGAGGATGAATCCACCTAACTGGATCTTAATTCTCAGAAAAAATGCACAACTTCAGCATTGTCTTCCTTGGTTTTTCTCGACCCTTTCTTTGTGCTTCATCTTCTCATGGAGTTAGTCACCCAAACTGAATTTCCTCTGGGGAAACTGTATGCACATTTTCTGCATAATCTCTTGAGGTTAAAGGCTTTGAGGATCTTGGTACATAATGGAAGAGGAGAGTCCTTTGACTACAATTGTCTTAATCCTTAAGATGTTTTGTGTGTAGTGAATGGGGAAGCCATCATTTCTTCTAAGGCTTCCTGAGACAGAATCTGCAAGATATTTGCTTCTTGGTGATTTTATTGAGTAATGAATTGAATGGATGAAGTTAATAATTACTAGATAAGCACATGCTAAACAAGTTCTCTGTAACTATATTTTAAGGTTAATTGGTGCCCTCAGGTTATATCTAATTATATGTGACAACATTTCATAATGAAAAAGACATTTGTCTTGTTGAACTAACTGATTTCTTTAGTTGAGGATGCAGGTTGAACACATTACTCCTGGCTAGATTTGGCGTATTAAAAAAAATTTCTTATTGTAGGGGAATTTTATTTTTTTCATTCTATTTTACACAGAGATAGTCTTTTGCTTAATAATTATTTTGTTTTCAATATCTTGATCTTAAATCAGAGTTCATACAAGAGTCTGTTATAAATGGAATCATAAAATAATTTCATGCTGTATGTAGCTAGATTTAACAGAATCAAAGGAACAGTCTCTCCTTTGTTTCTTTAATTGTTCCCAAAAGAAAATTCATAGACTCACATCTCTCCTCCAGTTACTTAACCTGCAGAATATTGTCAAATATAATTGATATATTTAAGAACTTGGAAGCCCAGTGGAAATATTGGATTTCTCTCTCTAGAATGCTTTTTTTTAAAAAAAGAGACTTTTATATTTTTCTAGAGTGCAACTGCTGTCTTTAGGTAATAAAATGAACAAGGTGATTCCTGAGTTTGCTTTAGCCTCATAACAGGGTGATCTAGCAGACCATACCAGCTTTGCTTATTTTCTTTTTTTTTAAGATTTTATTTATTTATTCATGAGAGAGAGAGAGAGAGAGGCAGAGATACAGGCAGAGGGAGAAGCAGGCCTCATGCAGGGAGCCCAATGTGGGACTTGATCCCAGGACTCCAGGATCAGGCCTTGGGCCAAAGGCAGGCGCTAAATGGCTGAGCCACTCAGGGATCCCCTGCTTATCTTTCTCTTATTTTTTATTTTCTCTAGAGATAGATAAACCCCAGCACATTAAACAGGGGATTACTAAAAAATCCCAGAAGTTTGATTTCCAGAGTCTATTTTTTTATTATGTCTTGCTTTGGTTGTGGAAATATAGATAAATAGGATTTGAAATATTTTGGAAAGTAATTCTCAAATCTTCTATGACTAGTCATGTATTCCTTCATTGTGACTCAAACTCCAATCTACATTTTGTAGGATTAAACTTGAAAATAAATTTAAATGACTATTAAACTAATGCATGCTTATCATAAAATATTTTAAAGGCATAGATCAGTATGAATAACTATGTCCATAATACTACCATCCAGAGATACCATGATGGGCATTTTGATGCATTTTTTCCTAGTCTCTTCTCTGTATGCATATACATTTTTATGCATATATATGTGACTCTTCTGTTTGTCCATATTTAAATGTATTTGTCTAAGATAGATTCCTAGATGTGAGGTTACTGGATAAGAGAATTATTTTTTTTTAAGATTTTATTTTTAAGTAACCTTTCAACCTAATGTAAGGCTTGAACTCACAACTCCGAGATCAAGAGTCATATGTTTTAATGACTGGGCCAGCCAGGTACCCAAAGAATGGATATTTTTGGTCTTAAGTGGTCTTAAGTCCTATCACATTGTTCTGAACAGATTTGTAACAATTTATAGCTTCACCAGCTGTGGATGTGTATGCCTCTGTTGTTTTTTTGGGGGGGGTCATTTGCCTATATTGAATATTCATTCTCACTAAAGCTAATTTGATAGGTATAGTGTGTGGCCCCTCAAAAACATAAATCTAGGGATGCCTGGGTGGCTCAGCAGATGAGAGTTTGCCTTCAGCTCAGGTCATGATCCTGGGATCCAGGATTGAGTCCCATATTGGGCTCCCTGTGGGGAGCCTGCTTCTCCCTCTGCCTGTGTCTCTTATGAGAAAATAAATAAATCACTTTTAAAAAAAGATTAAAAAGACCATAAATCTATACCTTAATATGGAGAGTCTGTGAATATTACCTTAGGAGGCAAAAGACAGGATTAAATTGAAGATTTTGAGAAGAGGATTTATCCTGGATTATCTAGGTGGGCCTTAGGTGCAATCACATGTATTTTTTTTAAAGATTGTATTTACTTGTTTATTTATTTTATTTTAAAAATATTTTATTTGAGAGAGAAACAGAAAAAGAGGGCTTGACCATAAGCACAAGTATGAGGGAGGGGCAGGGGGAAGAGGGAGAAGCAGACACCCCTCGGAGCAGAGAGCTTGACAATGTGGGCTTGATCCTAGGATCCTAACATCATGACCTGAGCCCAAGGCAGAGGCTTAACCACTGAGCTACCCAAGTGCCCCGACATATATTTTCATAAGGGAGGGGCAGAGGAAGTTTTGAGGCAGACATGCAGAGAAGACAATGCAGACAGAAGCAGAGATTGGAGTGTTGGGGACAAAAATCCAGGGATGCTATGCCAGCAGTCTCCAGATGATGGAAGATGTAAGGAACAGATTTTTCCTGAAGGTCTCAGGGGAATGTGCCTTTCCCAACACCTTGATTTTGAACTTCTGCCCTACAGAATTGTGAGAGAATAAACTTCTATTTTTTTTTTAAGATTTTATTTATTTATTCATGAGAGACACACACACAGAGAGAGAGAGAGAGAGGCAGAGACACAGGGAGAGGGAGAAGCAGGCTCGGAGCCTGACGTGGGACTTGATTCTGGGTCTCCAGGATCAGGCCCCGGGCTGAAGGTGGCGCTAAATGGCTCTTCTATTGTTTTAAGCTACCAGGCTGTGGCGATTCATTATAGCAGCCACAGGGAAGGAATAAAACAGGTAAAAATCATATTTCGGTGTTGCTTTTATCTACATTTCCCACACCAGAGACATGGTTATTTTATTTTAAAAATTTTTATGTGCTTGCTTTGGCAAAACAAATACTAAAATGTTTATTTATTTATTTATTTATTTATTTATTTATTTATTTATTCGTTCAGAGAGAGCGAAGAGAGAGGCAGAGACACAGGCAGAGAGAGAAGCAGGCTCCATGCAGGAAGCCCAATGCGGGACTCGATCCTGGATCTCCAAGATCACACCCTGGGCTGCAGGCGGCGCTAAACTGCTGCGCCACCAGGGCTACCCTATTATTTTATTTTTTAAAATCTTTTCAATTAAAAAAAGTTTTAAAGATTTTATTTATTTATTCATGAGAGACACACACAGAGAGGCAGAGACATAGGTAAACGGAAAAGTAGGCTCCCTGCAGGGTGCCTAATGTGGGACTTGATCCCAGGACCCTGGACCATGACCTGAGCAAAAGTAGATGCTCAACCACTGAGCCACCCAGGCGCCCATTTAAAAAAATTTTAAGTAATCTCTACACCCAACATGAGGCTCAAACTCATGACCCCAAGAAAGAGTCTCATGCTCTACTGGCTGAACCAGCCAGGTGCCCCAAGACATGGCTATTTCAAATTTTGTTTACTTGGGGACCCCCGGTGGCTCAGCGGTTTAGCGCTGCCTTCAGCCTGGGGTGTGATCCTGGAGACCCGGGACTGAGTCCCACGTAGGGCTCCCTGCAAGAAGCCTGCTTCTCCCTCTGCCTGCGTTTCTGCCTCTCTCTCTCTCCCTCTCTCTCTGTGTGTCTCTCATGAATAAATAAATAAAATATTTAAAAAAAAAGACTGTGAAGAAGGAGGAGATGAGGAAAATGAAAAACTGTCCATGACTGTACCATTTATTGAGATAGAAAATATAGAGGAGGAGAAGCAGGTTTGGAGAGAAAGTAATGAATTCAGTTAGAATGGCTTAAGGTGCCTGTGAGACATCCATGTTAACGTGTCTAGTGGGCTGCTGGCTGCAAAGCTAGAGTTCAGGACAGAGATCTTGGCTAAAGCCATACATTTGTAGGTCATCAGCATTTTGAAGCTATCCACAGGTATGAGACTTTTCTAGAGGGAGTGTTCAGGATACAAAACAAACAAGGCCTGGGATAGGACCCTGTAGAACTACATAAGAGAGGTGTTCAGAGAAAGAGAATCTTAAGAAGCTGAGAAAGTAATAGAGGCACATCAGAGAAGAACAGTTTTTAAGGGCAAAATGACCAACAGCATTAGGCTGACAGAGGCCAGCTTGGAGCACCTCCAGAATCTCCCTTAGCTTTCAGACTGAGACTCCGCTCAGCTGATGATGGAGCAGCATGATAAGAGCATCAAGTCAGTCCAGTTGTTTCTGCCCAGTACACAGCTTTTTTAAAGGAGCAATTTTTGCCCTAGAGCTTCCTGTTGAATTGACTGAGAATTTTTCAGGTTTGCATCACTATCTGAGTGCCTTCTATGCCCCCATCCGGCTCTCTCTCACTTTCAGAATTTGCAGACACTATTCCCAAATATACCTCTTAGACTCCTCACTCTGTCCACCTTTGACACATGATTTTGCAAACATTTCCATGGAATTAGAGGAATTAGAGGAAGCTGAAGAATAAATGCATTGTGGAGTTAAAGACCTTTGATGGTGAAGAGGAGGAGATAGCAATTGGAGGGGGGCTCAAGCCAATAGGGACTTCATATTAAGACAAGATGGGCATGCCCTATTTCAATCTGCTAATTTGTCCCAAGATCCCTGAGAAAAGTGAAAGGATGGAATCCTGAGCATAGCTGGAGGGATTCAGCTGAGAAAGGAGAAACCTTATTCCATCATGAGAGTAAGGAAGAAAGGAAAGATGGGCAGTGAAATTTGCAGCTGCTGTAGTGGGTGAGATCATCTGCTGAGGAGACGGGCCCAGGGGATAGAATATTCAAGAACATTCAAGGACAGCTTAGAGGGTTCATTGTAGCGATCTACAAGATGGTTAATGGTGAAGTGCTAGAAGCATTCCAATTTCCACAAGGTCTAACTAAACTGATGGGAGTATTCATGAACACCACTTGTATCAGCTACGGTTCCCAGCAAGAGACAGACAACCCACTCAAGTTGCAATATCAAGAGGAGAAGGTAACAAAGGGAATTTTTTTTTAAAGATTTTATTTATTTTTTTTAAGATTTATTTATTCATTCAGAGAGAGCGAGAGAGAGAGAGGCAGAGACACAGGCAGAGGGAGAAGCAGGCTCCATGCAGGAAGCCCAAAGTGGGACTTGATCCCTGGTCTCCAGGATCACATCCCGGGCGGCAGGCGACGCTAAACCACTGCGCCACCGGGGCTGCCCAACAAAGGGAATGTTTATAAAGGTTTGGGCGGCATATAAAGGAAACAAGAAGGTAAAGGTTACCCCCAAGACTGGTAACCCAGGGCACTGCCATAAGTGCCAGGACTAAAGTGGGGGAAAGAGGAAACAGCTACTGGAACTCAGAGGCTGAGAGAGCTGCACAGAGAGGCTGGATTTTAGGAGCAGGGACCTTTGATAGGACAGGAGACACAGCCCTTCGTAGGGATCCACAAGTCGGGAGTTGAGGGAATAAACACTTAGACCTCACTTTCCTTAATCCCTTCCATCTGTTTCTTGACCACTCCCAACCATAAGCCAGAGAGCTTACAGGAATCTGTATTGTGGTTTCCAACAGATCAGCCTCCTCAGGGCAGATCAGGGTGGAGAAGGGTGAATCTGGAGGATTATGATATGTCCTGTATTAAAATGTACCATAAAACTACCAATAAAAAAAAGTGTGTTACTAGCTCACAAATAGGCTTATAGAAAATGCTGGTGAGCCTAGAAATAGGACAAAGTATGTATATGTGTATTTATTATACAGTAAATATCAGTGAAACAAATCAGTGAAACAAAAGATGAATTATTCACCAAATTATATTTTAACAGTTGGCTAGTGATTTAGGAAAGATGTTAGGGGCGCCTGGGTGGCTTACTTGGTTAAGCATCCAACTCTTGATCTCAGCTCAGGTCTTGATCTCAGGGTTGTAGGTTCAAGCCCCATGTTGGACTCCATGTTGGGTGAGGAGCCTACTTTAAAAAAAAAAAAAAGATAAGTTAAATCTCTACTTTTAAATCCCTATAAACCTAAAGATAAATCAATAATTTAAATGTAAAAGAACTTGAAGAAGAAGATGAGGGGTTAAAAGAAAAAAATACTTGAAGAAAATATTAGTGTATATATTTATATTTCATTGTTCACATGTTGTCACAGAAATAGTGCATTAGATTTATGATAAAGAATAGTATAAACAAGCTAAAGGATGAATAAAAAACTAGGAAAAATTCACAACTCAGGTTAAAAGATTAATAGCCATTATGTACGAATGAAAAAATTTATATATAAAAAAAAGCTCAAAAATAGCAATGGTAGGTTTTAACAAGCCAATGATACATGAAAAAAAAAAAACACACAATTGGTGGGGCACCTGGATGGCTCAGTAGGTTGAGCACCTGACTCTTGATTTCAGCTCAGGTCATGATCCCAGGGTTACATGATACTAAGTTCCCATCAGGCTCCTGTGCTCAGTGAGGAGTCTGTTTAAGACTCTCTCTCCTTCTCACTCTGGTCCTCCCCCCAAACACCATGTGATAAGTAAATAAGTAAATAAATCTTTAAAAAAATGAAAAACCCCACAATTGGTAAATAAAAATGAAAATACACTCAATTATATTAATAATCAAAGACATGTAACTAAAAATAATTGTAAATATAATTTCCACATCTATAAAGTTTTAAAATGTTAAAACAACCCATTACTGGGAAGCAAAAGGCAACATACTCTCTAATTCACTACAAATATATAAATTGTATTGACAACTTTCTTTTAAGGCAAATTGACACTGTTTATCAAAATACAAAATGTATATCACCTTTGACACACCAGTCTCACTTCTAGAGTTTATTCCAAGGGGTAATTTAGACAAGTGCGAAATGATATAGCTCATTCTGAATGAGTTCGTTGAATGCTCATTTCTGGCTTTGTTTTTGCTTGTTACTTTGTTTTTGTTTTTAGCTTCCTCCCAATCCATTAATTTGAAACTGGATGAGAAGATTAGGGTACAATTCTACAGTGGAATACTCTGTGGCCATTAAAATTAATACATTTTTATTTAATTCATGTGAAAATATCTGTATCAGACACAGAGATACAAGACACAAGAGATATCTGTATCAGCTCTCTGTATCTGAGATCCATGAGATGCTGTCTATGAAAAAGGAACCACATATAGAATAATGCCATTTATTTAAAATTGATTATTGGGGCACTGGGTGGCTCAGTTAGTTAAGTGGCTGCCTTCAGCTCAGGTCATGATCTTAGGGTCCTGGGATCCAGCCCCACATCAGGCTTCCTGTTCATCGGGAAGCCTGTTTCTACCTCTCCCTCTGCCACTCCGCCTGCTTGTTCTCTCTTTCTGTCAAATAAATATTCTTTAAAGTAAAATTGATTACTAAGCATACAAATCTGGAATCATAATATCTGTAAAGATAGCCACAAAATTGTTAGCAGCAGTCATCATTTAGGTAGTTGGTACTTTGGGTGCTTTTTCTTATTTGGCTTTTTCTATCCTCTGAATTTTTTTAATGAATAGGTGTGATTTTACCATATATATCTATATAGATATTGCTATGGTTATTTTTAATTTTTAAAAATATTTTATTTATTTATTTGAGAGAGAGAGTGAGTGAGTGAGAGGATAAGCACCAGCAGAGGGAGTGGCAGAGAGAGAGGAAGAAGCAGACTCCTCTCTGAGCAGGGAGCCCAATTTGGGCTTGATCCTAGGATCTGGAATTATGACTTGAGAGGAAGGCAGCCACTTAACTGACCAAGCCACCCAGTTGCCCTACTATAGTTATGCTTAACATATAATAAAGGAATGAAATAGCTTATGGGAAGACTAGAAGCAATTGTTATGTAAAGAATACAAAGGGATGCCTGGGTGGCTCAGGGATCAAGCATCTGCCTTTGGCTCAAGGCGTGATCATGGGGTCCCGGAGGGCTCCCTGAGTCCCACGTTGGGCTCCCTGCGGAGAGCCTTCTTCTCCCTCTATGTCTCTGCCTCTCTGTGTTGCTCATGAATAAATAAATAAAATCTTAAAAAAAAAAGAATACAGAATTTCAGGGAAATATTGACAGTCCAGGTAAAATGGAAATCATGCATCTATGTCACCAATGTTAGTAATGATATGGTATTCTACAGTAGAGCTTAGTGTCTCTACAGTCTATCTTCTGAAAATTCTCCTTTGAGGGGTGCCTGGCTGATTCAGTCAAAAAGGCATATAATCTTGATCTTGGGGTCATGAGTTTGAGCCCCATGTTGTGTATAGAGATTACTTGAAAAAAAAAACTTAAAAAATTCTCCTTTGAATATCAGGAACTGATCTCAGGAACTCAGATTACAGAGTTTTACTATAAAGAGTGTGGAGAACATGATGGATGGAAATTAAACATTAGACAGGAAGAGGAAAGAAAACAGTTTATGTGATGGGAGAAAAGGAGACAGATTTGGAAGGAATTCAACTAGAGAGACAAGCATAATTGGATCCTTAAAGAGAGATTTGGTGAATCATTATTCTGGCCCTAAAGGAAGGTGTAGCAAGATGACAGAAACTCAGATAGCTTGAGGAAAAATCTAAGAACCTCCAGGCATGTAGTCTGACTCATTGCTTTATCTATCATAGCTTTGGAATGGTAAATCAGCAAAGTCCTGAGATATTATCCATAGCATGTGACCTTTATATGCTAATTAGCGGTAGGAGAGATGCTCAAGGATTTTAAGATTTGTACACTCAATTCCAAAGTGGGTGTGTTGGGGGAGGCTCCCCACATCACCAAACAAGCAATTCCCAGACACAGCTGCATGCCCTACAGTAATTCAACTCAATTCTCATTCTATCTACCCAGAGATTAGTGTCAGATTCCACAGGTCAAAGGTTCAGTCCTACAAGACTGTCCTATTCCAATTCTCTCTCTTACTCCCAACTTATGCCCAATTCAGATGCCACTTGAAAGTCGAAGTTGTTACCTGTGCTTCTGACCAAATGACTATGCATCAGAGATTACCATGACCCCCTCCTTGGGTATACTTAATTTGCTAGAGCGGTTCACAAAACTCAGAGAAACGTTTTACTTACTAGATTACCCTTGAGTTAGGTAAAGGATATAGTCCAGCCAGATAGAAGAGATGTATAGAGCAAGATATGAGGAAGGGCTGAGCTTTCATGCCCTCTCCAAGCATGCCACTGTCAACCTGGAAACACTTCAAATCCTGTCCCTTTGGCTTTTTATGGAGACTTCATTACATAAGCACAATTGATTAACTCATTGGTCATTGATGACTGATTCAATCTCCCACTCCTCTCACCAGAGTGATGGGGGTGGATAGAAAGTTCCAATGCTCTAATCACAGGGCTGGTACTCCCAGCAATCCATCCCTATTCTTACGTGAGGTTAAGAAGTTACCTCATTATCATAACAAGAGATATCTGTATCAGCTCTCATCACAGGAAATTCCAAGGGTTTTAGAACCTTTGTGTCAGAAATGGGGACAAAGATCAAATGTAGATGTCTTTTTTTTTTTTTAAAGATTTTATTTATTTATTCATGATAGACATAGGGGGAGAAAGAGGCAGAGACACAGGCAGAGGGAGAAGCGGTCTCCATGCAGGGAGCCTGATGTGGGACTCCATCCGGGGACTCTAGGATCATACCCTGAGCCAAAGGCAGGCGCTAAACCACTGAGCCACCCAGGCGTCCCCACACACAAGTTTTTAATATTAAACACTTCAGAAACAACAGCCCTGTAATAAGTCAGTGCTATTCAAAGCAGCGCTCAAGGAAATATGCTTCTAGCACTCAGGGGAGTCATTTTAGTCCTTCAGACACATTGTTAAGATAATAAAGATATCTAAATAAGGTTATAGCTTCAATTCTGATTTTGGATGACTTTACACAACCTTAAACTTATCATTTGTTTTTAATCATAACCCTTTAACATTGGTTAGGCACATGGCTTTTTCTCTTGTTCCCCTATCTTGAGAACTTTGATATTGATATACTGTCATTTAAATCGTCTTTATGCTGTTAGTTTTTGTGTGTGTGCTGAAAGAATAGTTCTTTGACCAGAAAGTCTCCCCCCCGTTGCCCCTCCCACCTCCCAGAATGACTTTTATACCTTTGCTGAAGAATTCAGTTTAAAGGGCATTGTACCTAGTCCAAGAATGAGATTACTTTAGTAATTATGATTCTACTTCTCAGAGGCTTCAAGGAATGACTTAAGCTCAACAATTTATTTATTTATTTATTTATTTATTTATTTATTTATTTATTTATTTTTTAAGATTCAGTTAATGTATTTATTAGAGAGAGAGAGAATGAGCATGTGAGAAGCAGAGGGAGAGGGAGAGGGAGAGGGACAAGCAGAGTCCCCACTGAGTGTGAAGCCTGACTCAGGGCTCAATCCCCTGAGATCATGACCCAAGTCAGAATCAAGAGCCTGTTGCTCGGTTGCTCAACCCACTGAGCCATGCAGACTCCCCAAGTGTGAGTAATTTCTTTATGTGGGTCCAGCTATGGGAAATGATATGGTTTAGTGGATTAGGCAGGTATATGGCAATTTTTTGGTGTGAAAAATTTTATATACAGAAATCTATGTAATGATGAATTAAGCTAAAATTACGCACAGCTATTCATTCCACAAATATTTATTGAGAGTTTACCATGTGCCAGACACTGTTTTAGGTGTTGGGTGAGCTGTGGTGAACAAGACAGACATTGTTTTTAAACTTGGAGTTTAGACTCTAATAGATACTAATATATTGAATAAAATGGTTGAGATGAACTTAATCTCACTTAAGGGTGACCAGAGATTTGCTGGCGCATGCAATATTTCTTAGACTAATGGCAAGTAAAACATTTATTTAGTTTCCATTTTCATATTCCATTTGAAAGGAAATCAAATTTTGGGTTAGGTATATTACATTCCATAATGCTACATCCCATAATATTTAGCTTCACAACAAAGGAACCATAAAATCTCAAGTTCGTGGCTGGTTTGGTGTTTAAAGTACAGGCTGATGGCTTGAAGTTTTGTTTAGATTTCTTTTCAGTCTGAATAATGTTTTATTAATAGTCACTTTTTTTTTTTAAGCTGTCAAAATTAGTCTGGGGGAAGTGCACACTCTCTTTTTATATCTCCTTCACACATTGCTCAAAACATCAGAAAAATGTTTAAGTATTGAGAAAATATGAGGGTTTTTGTTGTTTGCTTTAAGTCTTGATTCTTCGACTAATACCCTTGGAGAACTTAAGTACTTTTTTTTTTTAAGATTTTATTTATTTATTCATTAGAGACACAAAGAGAAGCAGAGATTATAGGCAGGGAGAAACAGGCTCCTTGCAGGGAGCCCGATGTGAGACTCAGTCCCAGAACTCCAGGATCATGCCCTGAGCCAAAGTCAGACGCTCAACCGCTGAGCCACCCAGGAGTCCCTGGAGAACATAAGTATTAAGACTAGGCTCAACTTTGAGATTGAGGAAAGGTGTTATGTGCATACAGCAAATAGATAACATGTATTTCATAAAAACATTGCTAGTTGTGTGATCTTTTTTTACAGTTTATAGTCCAGATAAAACTCTGTAGATATGACCTTCATTTGAATCTGAAGCATGTTGCAAATCAGCATAGAGAAGAGAAGCTCAAATAAATGTAAACATTTGTAATTTTAAAAATAAAAATACCCCTGTTTGCAAAAAAAACAGCCATTGCTTTGAAGTTGTTTTTTTTTTTTAAATAGTGTTCTGTGTAGAATCAAATCATGGAAAAATGAAGAAACCAAATGGAATGAGCATTAGTAAGTGTACAGTAAAAAAATAAACATCAACTAATTGTCTTTGTGAAAGGGGATCTGAATCTAATAAGCAATGCTCCCCAGTCATTGGAAATGAAATGGTGAAAGTTATAATCAAGTTGTGGAAAGAAAACGCAAATGATGATAAGGAGAATTTATTAAAAAGCGATTACTCTCTAATATATTTATCTTGATTCCACATTCTCTAAAGAGAACACCAGAGAAGTTCTAGAGCATGGTTGGCATTGGGAAGCAGCAATCTCTGTGCAAGGAGAACACAAGAAAGATGCAATGTTTCCTCAGATAACCATAAGTATAGCCAACAATGGTTGCACATGCATTGAAGCCAGCTCCCAGAATTTACCTCCCCTAGCCCAAGTCTAAATCACTTTCATCTTTAACTTAGATGGTTCTCTAACTGTCCTCCTCCACCTACCTATTCATGTCTCTCCACTTTCTTCCTCCTCCTCCCCAATCCTACTTCCTCAATTCTGCAGACAGTAGAATTTTTAAAAAATTTAAAAAATCTGTTGATCTCTTTGCTCTGCTCAAATTCTTTAATGACTTCCAATTGCTCTTTGGATAGAAATTTAAGTCCTATAAATTTCTGCACGATCTGGCTCTTGCTCACCTCTTCAGCTTCATTTCCTACCTGTCTTTGCCTCTCTCACTGAATTTCATTTTTTTTTAAAGTGTTTTTTTTTTTTTAATTTTTATTTATTTATGATAGTCACAGAGAGAGAGAGAGAGAGGCAGAGACATAGGCAGAGGGAGAAGCAGGCTCCATGCACCGGGAGCCCGATGTGGGATTCGATCCCGGGTCTCCAGGATCGTGCCCTGGGCCAAAGGCAGGCGCCAAACCTCTGCGCCACCCAGGGATCCCTCTCACTGAATTTCAAATTCAATGTCCTATTTGCTGTTTCTCAAATAAACCAAACTCTTTGATCCCTCAGAGTATTAGCACAAGCTGATTCTGTCCATCTGGGAAAATCTTAATCACCACTTCCATCCCAACGCAGGCCATCACTGTCTGCTAGTTCCTCCTCAAGCTCCTTGTCTCAGTGTAGGTTAGGATATATGTTATTACAGTATCCTATACTTTGCCTTTATACATATTCCTTGTATAAGTAAAATTACTCAAACCAATAGTAATTTTTTTTTTTAAAGATTTTATTTATTTATTCATGAGAGACACAGAGAGAGAGAGAGAGGCAGAGACACAGGCAGAGGGAGAAGCAGGCTCCATGCAGGGAGCCTGACGTGGGACTCGATCCCAGGTCTCCAGGATCATGCCCTAGGCTGAAGGCGGCACTAAACCGCTGAGCCACCGGGGCTGCCCAAACCAATAGTAATTTTAGTAAAAATGTGCTAGATTGTTTATTGTCTCTCTCACTAGAGTTTAAGCTCTACCTTGTTTATTACTGCATACTACATGCCTGGCATTGTGCCTCATGGCTGGTGCTTGATAATTATCTCTGGAATAAATAGGTTGTAGTGTAAGACATAACAGGGCTAGTGGAAAACCTTGTCGTTGCCTTGTCCATTTTTACCCTGAATCAAGAATCTCAGCTTTTTGTTTTATCTAAAAACATTAAATCACCAGAGAGGGCTGTCTGGCTGACTCAGTTAGAGAATGTGACTCTTGATCTTGGGGTCTTGAGTTGAAGTCCCATGCTGGGTGTAGAACTTACTTTAAAAAAAAAAAAAATCACTGAAGAAAGTGAATGATACAGATTTTGCTGAATACTTTTTTAGTGCTGAAGAAGAGAAAGATCATGTACCACACAGTAATGCTTAACTGAAAAATTCCTATTAGACAATTCCATTCTTTCTCTCAAAGTTCCTTTTTAGCTTGTTGTCTTACCTTTGACCTTCCAAGCAGCCTGTACAGCTTCCTGGACTCTTAGCCTTCACTGCTCTGATTTTACCATGTCAATGACGATCTTTCTCTGTTTCTTTTCTTTTCTTTTTTTTTTTTTCTCTGTTTCTTTTCTAAGGTGGAATATTGTAGCTTCCATCCTTGTATTAGTTTGCTAGAACTGCCATAACGAAGTACCATGAACAGGGTGCTTTAAAGAAGAGAAATGTACTGTTTTATAGTTTCTAGAGGCTAGAACTTCAAGATCAAAGTATTGGCAGGACTGGTTTCTTCTCTGGACTGTCAAAGAAAATCTGTTCCAGTCTTGTCTAACCTCTGTGGTTATGATGGCAATCTTAGGCATTCCATGGCTTGTAGAAGAATCATCCTGACTTCAACTTTCATCCTTATATGGCCTTCTCCCTATATGCATCTGCATCCTAATTTTACTTTTTATTTTTTAAGATTTTATTTATTTATTCGTGAGAGACACACACAAAGAGAGACAGAGATACAGGCAGAGGGAGAAGCAGGCTCCATACAGGGAGCCTGATGTGGGACTCGATCCTGGATCCCCAAGATCAGGCATTGGGCTGAAGGTAGCACTAAACTGCTGAGCCACCCGGGCTGCCCCAAATTTTCCTTTTTTTTTTTTTTTTAAATGATTTTATTATTTATTTATTCATGAGAGAGACAGAGAGAGAGAGGGAGGCACAGACAGAGGGAGAAGCGGGCTCCATGCAGGGAGCCTGACATGGGACTCGATCCCGGGACCCCAGGATCATGCCCTGGGCCAAAGGTGGCACTAAACCACTGAGCCACCTGTGCTTTCCAAATTTTCCTTTTTATAAGGACTCCAGTAACATTGGTTAGAGTCCACCCTAAATGGCCTCGTCTTAACTAATTACATTCACAATGGCCATATTTCCAAGTAAGTTCACATTCTAAGGTATTGGAAGAAGGACTTCAATGCATCAATTTTTAGAGGGCACAATTCAACCCATAACAATCCTCCTACTCCTCATCCCTTTCCATAAAGGAAAAGCTCTCAGGCTCCATCTTCCTTATTTAAAAGGTTGGAGGGAATTATTGGTAAGGGAAATTGTTAGTAGCAAATACATTTTATGTTCAAAATAATTTCCTCTTACAAGGGACTGAAAAACTAAAAAGTCAGTCAATCTTTTCTATAGATTTATCTTCCAAAAGTATGGACCATGTGACATCATTCTTTTGCTCAAAGATTGAGGGTAGGTGACATCTTGTCTCCCTTGGTAACCATTGCATCTCTAGTAACTGGCTTCCTGCCGGTCACATAGTCGGTGTTCATAGATATTTTTTAATGCAATTAAATAAATTTTTTTTTTAAAGATTTTATTTATCCATTCATGAGACACACACACACACAGAGAGAGAGAGAGAGGCAGAGACACAGGCAGAGGGAGAAGCAGGCTCCATGCAGGGAGCCTGTTGTGGAACTCAATCCCAGGATTCCAGGATCATATCCTGGGCTGAAGGCAGGGGCTAAACCGCTGAGCCACTCAGGGATCCCCCAATTAAAGAACTTTAATGACTGTTTTTCACTTTCAGAACAAAAACCAAATTCATCAGTCTAACCCACAGTAATCTGACTACAACTTATCTTCGTAGCTGATCTACTACTCTACTCCGTTATTATTATTTTTTCAACCATATACCTTTAGCTGTAAAAACCGTTCTGCTATGGTTCTGAGTACACTCTCCACTTTCACTCCATTCTTTTTTTTTTTTTCCACCTACATCCTTTAATTCAAACTTTTCCTTTTGCCTGGAATGTGTTTCTATCTTCTAGCTAGCCAGCCTTTAAGGCCCAGCTCAGACAGTCCCACCTCTTCTGATAAATCTTTTTTCCTCTAGGCAGAATTAATCTCTTTATCAGATAGCCTCATAGCACTTTGTATACTTCTGACAACAGATCTCATGGTAGGATTATTTAGAATTGTGTCTATCTCCCAAGTAGATTAGAATTCTTGTAGGATGAAGGACGTGTCCTATTCATGTTATTATCTTTCACAAAGCCAGAAACACTCTTTGTACTATAGGTATCAATCAATACGATTTTAATTAATGAGTTTTATTTTTTTAAGTAAGCCCTTTGCCCAACATGGGACTTGAGCTCATGACTCCAAGATCAAGAGTTGCAAGCTCTACTGACTAAGCCAGCCAGGCACCCCATAATTAGTGAGTTTTAAATTATTAGACTTGGGCAGCCCAGGTGGCTCAGTGGTTTAATGCCGCCTTCAGCCCAGGGCCTGATCCTGGAGTCCCAGGACCGAGTTCTACATGGGACTCCCTGCATGGAGTCTGCTTCTCCCTCTGCCTGTGTCTCTGTGTCTCAGTATTTCTCTCTCTGTCATAAATAAATAAAATCTTAAAATAAAAAAAAATAAATTATTAGACTTGTTCTCATGCTATTTCATTTTTTTTCCACTATAAGAACACTTTTGGAATAATATTTTTTGGACTTCCCTGACAAACTCCAGAAGGACAAAAAAAAATTACTATAAATTCAATAATATTTTAAAATAAATTTGTGTTATATTTATCACCAAAGCATCTACAGACATAGGAAAAAGTAAGTGTTCATATTTTAATGTTTGGTATGTATGTGGATTTGTGGACTCTTTCCAAACTCAGAAGCTTACAAGTTGCAAATACTTTTCTAGGAAATAAAGGCCCACTGAAGCTTTTCGGTTGGGTAATGACAAAGTTAAATCACCCCAAAATGAGATACATGTTTTTCAAAATAATCTGTTGTGCACTCATATCTTTTTTGTCATCCAATGAATATTTTCAGTATACAGGAGGTACCAGGTAGTACCACCAGAGATGAGGAGAGGTGGTTGGATTCTGGATATATTTTGAAAGTAGAAGTAGTAGAAGCAGTCCATAGGATTATGGACAGATTAGATGGAGTGTATGAAGGAAAAGAGTCGGTGATAACTCCAAGGCTTTTGACTGGAGCAATTGGAAGAACAGAGTTGCTGTTTGCTGGAATACAGAAGACTGTTGGGGGGAGGTTTGGGGATGGGGCTAATCAGGAATTTGGTTTTGAATATATTCAATTTGAAATAAATATGAGTCAAGAGAAGATGTATGTAAGTATATGCTAATGTGGGTATCTCTTCAATGAATATAAAAAAAATTTGAAGTGTGTTAGAGCTGTCTCACACCAGCTCCTAAGAGCTGATCATTACATTTTTTAGGCATTTTTGAGCCAGTTAAGAATTAATAAGCTACTGGGGCACCTGGCTGGCAGACGACTCTTGACATTGGGGCTGTAAATTCCAGCCACACATTGGGTGTAGAGATTACTTAAAAATATAATCTTTTAGGACACCTGGGTGGCTCAGTGGTTGAGCATCTGCCTTTGGCTCAGGTCATGAACCCAGAGTTCCGGGATCAAGTCCCACATTGGGCTTCCTGCATGGAGCTTGCTTCTCCCTCTGCCTGTGTCTCTGCCTCTCTCTCTCATGAATAAATAAATAAATAAATCTTAAAAAAATCTTTAAAAAAAATAACAAGCTTTTATTAAAAATTAAGCTATATGAATGTATAAAGTGTATTAAAGAAATTATAGGGCAGCCCAGGTGGCTCAGTGGTTTAGCGCTGCCTTCAGCCCAGGGTGTGATCCTGGAGACCCAGGATCAGGTCTCACATCTGGCTCCCTGCATGGAACCTGCTTCTCCCTCTGCCTGTGTCTCTGCACACCCCCCCCCACCCCGTGCCTCTCATGAATAAATAAATAAAATCTTAAAAAAAAGAAATTATACTAAGACAAATGTAATATATATATATTCCCTTTGCCTCGAATGTGTCATACACACACACATATTTGTGTGTGTATGTGTGTGTTTGTGTGTATTATAGGCTCTATGCTCAGTATGGAGCCTAATATGGGGCTTGAACTCATGACCCTGAGATCAAGCCCTGAGCTGAGATCAAGAGTCAGACACTTAACAAACTGAGCCACCTAGTAGTCACACCAAAAGTTTTAAAACTCATCACTTCTTAATTATTTAAATGTTGTCTGTGATGATGAGGTTAAATCTTTTGTATTTATTCAGTGCAGGTATTATAGAATGGTGTGCATCTCTTTTCAATTCTGGTTCAGGTGATATCACATTGGTAGCTTGAAATTAACTATGATAGGATAATTACCAAATGCCACAAACCAGGTTTTTTTTCTCTCTGGAAAGCTGATTGTTAAATCATGCCTACCAGCACAATACTGAAAAATCCTCAGTGGAAATAAATTGTCTCTTAACTCTCATATATCCTTATTACATCATCATCATCACATTCGCTTTTATTTTTCCTGCTATATACGTGAAAACAAAGCAACAAATCAGGAAGGTGGACAGAAGATAAAGGGTGGGTGAGTAGCTAGTATAGTGTATACCAAGCAAAAAGGGTCTTATAAAATAGACCAATTTTGGTACATCTATGCAGCTTACCACTTTGTCTTAAAAATAAAATAAAATAAAATAAAATAAAATAAAATAAAATAAAATAAAATGCCAGTTCCACACCGATGGGGAAAAGTCTATAAGATTTAAAAAGTAAACAAAATAAAGTACACAATGGAATTTACAGTATGATACTGTTTATGCAAAACAAAACAAAAAATACAGGTACATGCTTGTTTATGCAGTGAATATTTCTGAAAAATATACAGGAAAGTGATAATTTTAGCTGCATCAGAGGAGGGGAAATTGTTGACCAGGGTACAGGAGTGGGAAAGAAACATACTTTCCTTAAGTATCTTTTTGTTCCCTTTGAATTTCATAGCAGGGGTATACATTTCCTATTCAAATCAAACAAAAATACTTATAAAAAAGTACTTAAATGGTTTTAAGAACATGATGTATAAATAACTCAACCTAAGGTGGGAAGAGGAGTAAGTTTTTCCACGTTAAATTTGTATGAATTTTGCTTTTTCAAATTCAATTATGATTCCTTAACATGATTCTGTTAATATGATATGCATCTTCTAAATGTAAATGCTAATTTTTTGGTTAACAATTTAACCTATAAACTTAAGGCTTCATTAAGCCCAAAGCATGTTTAAGTTTGCTTACTATAAGAAACTGTATGTGTTAGAATATTTGTTACATAAAATTATAGTCACTCACTTAAAGTAATAAATATATTTATCTTAGGAATTTGAATATATTTACCTTCTTTTGATAATGAACACATTGAATATGATCTTACTGGTCTTATAATTATCCTCTCCATCATATAAATAGGATACGTTCCTTTGTTAATTATAAAATGTAGCAGATTCTGAGTCTAGACTTTTCTCTCAGTTTTGCAAAGAAATAACAGTGCTTATAGCAGACTCATTATTAAAAACACAAAAGAAAAACTTGTGCTTTCAGGCAAATCAGTACTGTAGTCCTGGAGACGAGTCTGAACGGAGGGTGGTGGAATAGATTGCTTTAGCCCCAAAACTGGAGTGTGCTAATATAACACGTGAAGAGGTTGCATGAAACCTTCGTTTTGGTTGTCAGTGGAAGCTGCCGGTCTTTGCTGCTTAGTTTCAATCGGAGAGCCTGGAACTGCTGTGTTCACTAAATTAAGTACAAAAAGATAAATGCGCACATTCAGGTATGTTGGGTAAGGAACCAAAGTTTAGAAGCAAGGTCAGCAAAAGCAGTTTTGTTTTTTCTTTTTTAAACTGTGTGATATGAGGAAGATCGAACTGAGAAGCAGTTTTACCAGGCTGTGGTAGAGAAATTGTTCTTTTCTTCAATGTTTTTTCGCTGCTTTTTCTGTATGAATTAAGGATTGATCAACCAAATATCAGGTCTGAACAGGAAGTCTTAAATGGCGCCTGTGTCAGTCAGGGTTCTGACAGGAAGAGAGTATTCACCCCAAATGGTTTGTCTGAACCTACATTCAGGACAGGACAACTACTCACTGTGGTGTGGGGAGAAGTAAGAGAGTAAGCAAGCTCTGTGAGGCACCTGGAACAGCAACAACAGAAAGCCCTTACTTTCCCCCATAGAGGAAGGGACAGGGGAAGAAGTAGAGTACTGGGCCTCAGAGAGACCTGGGAATGTGTACATACAGCTGCCCTGCTTCTCCTGGTTGGTCATGGAGGAAAAGTGGATACAGCCAGAGAGTGGTGCTGAAGCAGGGAAGGAGCAGGGAATAAATACCCTACATCTCTCTCCTCCCATCCTCTGCTCCCTTCTCGCTGGCCTGGCTAACCTGAGAGGAAAACTAGCCCCCAGAGGGTGAATGGAAGATGCAATCCACACAGTCCAACCTTCCAGGAAACAGAGCAGGAGAGAGGAGGATGAAGAGTGGACAGGGAGTGGAAGTGCAATAGAATATAAAGTAATCTCTGTGCCCAATGTGGAGCTCAAATTCTCTACTCCAGGATCAAGGGTCATAGGCTCTACTGACTGAGCCAGCCAGGCAACTCATATGGGATCTCTATGTGAATTGAGGTAGGGTTTTGAGGAAAGATTCTCTCTGGATATCTGTTCATTATATATGCATATGCATCGTTGCCATAGGATGTTGCATATCATATGTGGAGATATATAATTAATATTCTACATAAACAGCCAAGTGCTTGCATAAATTTTCAAGTTTTTTCGCCCAGAGGAATTGAATGATCAAATTAAAAGCCGGAAAAAAAAAAAAAAGCACATCCAACTTTAACTAAAGAATAAGAATCTGAGTAAGATTGGAGGATTTTGTGAAGATCATATAAAGGAGAAAAACAGTTAACTCTTCCCTTTTTCCACATTCTGGAAGGGAAAGCTGCAATTCAAAACTGTAATTTGTGAAAAATAATTTAAATGAAGGAAAATTAGCATTTAGATAAGGTCTCATTTTCTACTTAGTTTCTTTTTAAATTTTTTCTACTTAGTTTCTAATGGAGAGTTAAAGCATATTTCTTTTGGCTGTGAAAATTTGCCTTTTTTTTTTTTTAAAGATTTTATTTATTTATTCATGAGAGACACAGAGAGAAGCAGAGACATAGGCAGAGGGAGAAGCAGGCTCCCCTTGGGGGACTCCATCCCAGGACCTCAGGATCAAGTCCTGAGCCAAAGGCAGATGCTCAACCGCTGAGCCACCCATGTGCCCCTGTGAAATATTTTCTTAAGGAATAACTCGCTCTTATCAGAAAGAATGGGTATGTATAAATACATTTGCCAAAAAAACTTGCAAACTTTTTATTTCCAAGATGGAGTATAACAAGTAAAACTAAAATACTACAACAGATTGGGGCACCTGGGTGGCTCAGTTGGTTAAGCATCTGCTTATGGCTCAGGTCATCCCAGGGTCCTGGGATTTAGCCCTGCATCAAGCCCTGCATCAAACCCCACACTGAGCCTGCTTCTACCTCTCCCTTTGCCTGCTGCTTTCCTTGCTTGTGACCTCTCTGTCATATAAATAAATAAAATATTTTAAAAAAATTACAATTGATTAAATTGTTCAATACTAACAATTATTTTTTCCAGCATCACTTTCATCCAAAAGGGAGAAAAATTAACTTCTGTCCTGATAGAAATTGGCAGCACACCAATAAAAACATGTGATAACATAATTAATTGCTTTAAGGCTGCTGGACTGTGTTAGTAGCCAGGTGGAGCCAAAATTATTCTGTCTTGTTAAAGTTTTTTTTTTTTTTCCTTAAGATTTTATTTACTTGAGAAAGAGATAGATCATGAGCAGGGGGAGAGGGAGAGGCAGACTCCCGCTGAGCAGGGAGCTCATTTAGGGCTCAAATCCCAGGACTCTGGGATCATAACCTGCGCAGAAAGCAGACACTTAACCGACTAAGCCAGCCAGGTGCCCCCTTGAATAAAGTTTTAATATGAATTTGGTTGTTATTCTTTAAATTGTATGCTAAATACTTTCAGCACCAAGCAGTATGTGATAGGACTGGAATTTCTATTGTTTTCCTAGTCTGAGAATTTTCTTAGGAATGTTAAAAGAAACGTATGTTGGTAAATTAAAAATTTTTTTTTTCACAGAATTCTGACTCCTTTCCCCACCTTCTCTGTGTTAATGTGGCTACTATAGTCATAAAACTGGGTATAAAAGTATGGCATGTTTTTAATCCACGAAAAGATTTAGGTTTTTTCCTACTGAAGCTCAAAGAACTAAATTTTCTACAACTCTAATTTTGATGCTTGGCTTATGTTTACCACCTTCAAAACTGGTATTTAAGGCTAAAGAATTGTAGAGTAAATATGGGTACACTAGAACGTGTTGAAATGTGGTGATGTCTCTTATAAACTGTTGTAAAACTGAAACAATTTTCAAGTGGGACTATGAAGTTCTTCTACTTAAATTATCTGGGTAATTAAAAAAGTAACAGCTTTTCTATGGATAAAATTCATATACATTCAATGTATCCATTTAAAGTATACAATTTGGGGAATTTGGGGCGCCTGGGTGGCTCAGTCAGTTAAGCGGCAACCTTTGGCTCAGGTCATATCTCTAAATCCTGCGATTGAGCGGGGAAGTCTGCTTCTCCTTTTCCCTTTGCCCCTGCCCCCTTCCTGTGCTCTGTGGGGCTCTCTTTCTCTCTCTCAAATGAATAAATACAATCTTAAGAAAAATAATAAAGTGTACATGGTGTTTATATATTCACAGAGCTTTGCAACCAGCACTACAATCAATTTTAGAACATATTCAGCTTCTGAAAAAGAAATCTTATACCCCTCAGCAGTAACCCTAATCCCCCCATTTAAAAAAAAAAGATTTTATTTATTCATTCATGATAAACACAGAGGGAGAGAGAGAGACAGAGAGAGAGAGAGGGAGAGGGAGAGGCAGGCTCCATGCAGGGAGCCCGATGTGGGACTCGATCCCAGGACTCCAGGATCATGCCCTGGGCAGAAGGCAGGTGCTGAACAGCTGAGCCACCTAGGGATTCCCCCTAACCCCCCCATTTTTAACCCATTCTCTCAGTCCCTGGCAGCCACTAATCTTTCTGTCTCCAGATTTATCTCTTCTGGATATCATAGCAAAAAATTACTTTGGCAAACTTTTAAAGGTGCATTATTTCTCTGACAAATTCTGAATTTTATATTGATTTAATATATATTTCTTATTGATTTATTATCCATTGATATACATTTGTCTATATTTTCCTCCTCATTAACTACTGAAGCTTTGTATTAATTTAATAGTCAGGTCATATATAAGATTTTTAAAAAATATTTTATTTATTTATTTGAGGGAGACAGAGAGAAAACACCAGTGGAGGAGAGGGTGCAGAGGCAGGGGCAAGGGGCAGAGGGAAAAGAAGAGGGAGAAGCAGACTCCCTACCGAGCAGGGAGCCTGATACAGGCTGATCTCCGGACCCTGAAATCATGACCTGAGCAGAAGTCAGACGCCCAGCCAACTGAGCAACCCAGGCACCCCACATATATGATTTTTGAAAAGCTTACAGTTGATCTGAAAACGGCTATCATAAAATATAAATAGATGACACTTGTGGTTTTCGTTGAGATGCAATATTGGCCCATAAAATCTAGACCCCCTTAAGGAGAATTTTAAGCAGGTATATCAATAAGTCAAATAAAACAGCTTTTATAATGTTACTTTAGCCCATATTCATTTTGTCTGCTCCCACTGGAGCTATATAGGTGAAGACAAATATTTATCTTGATCTGGCCTTTTTTCTTTTGTCACCAGGATCTTTGGCCCATGTCATCAGCACTGGAGATCTCACTTTGCTAATGTCGGAGAATTCTTACATTTTCACTAGCCTTTGCTTGAGGGTGAGTTGGGAGTCCTCCGGGAGGTGTTGTAAGCGCTAGCTCCTGCACGGTTCCACCAGAGGCTGAAGGTCAGGAAGCTTTCACTTGCAAAGCATTCCGCCTTTTGTCAACTATTGTTTGTTATTTGGGAAATTGCTTCTGTCGGTTTGCTTCATGTTGTCATTCTCTCCTTTATTTCTCTGCCCTTCCCACGTTCCTCTACCTTGGGCTGGGCTATGCAGCATGTTTGGGGGCTGCCATCCTATGGGATGGAGCATTCTACTGGTAGTAGATTGTGCATGGCTTCCTCATTGAGTGCTTCTGAGAAAATACTCTTGAACTGATATTGTTGAATTCTATAGTTTCCTTCTGGCTTGTAGTTCTATTTTTAACCACTTAATGCCTAGCTTTTGTTTAGATTAGCTGGTTGTATCTACCTACTGTTGTGGCTGCCAGGATCTTTGGGACACCCTCTCTACCTTATACTTCTCTATGCTCATTTCTACCTTCCCAATTTAGAACTTAACTCTTATATTTCCCATCTTTTTTTACTAGGACTTAGGGACTTAGTTTTGCCAATCAGATATACTCCCATAAGATTTTGATTTGGAATCTATCTGAGGAAAGAAGAGGGATGAAGGACTTCTCTTTGTTGGGAGCAGTAGGTTTTCTGGGTCTACTGTACTGTAGAGGTACAATTTCCTGATCTTAGAAGAGGAAGCATAAGCTCCACTTAATACCAGGCTGGTCATAGAGTTCTTTCTTTCTTTCTTTTTTTTCTTTTGGTCATAGAGTTCTGCATTCACTAGCATAGGAATTGCAGTGAAAACCACGACGATACTGAAATACTGTGGAAGGTACAGAAGACTGTGTTGCTTGAAAAGCTAGGGAGTGGAGACTGGAACTCTTGGCCCACAAAAGGCAGTCAGAGCATTTAGTTGTGTGAAGCATACAGATGTGTGAAGCAAGCCAGGTGAAGGGTAACAGGGAAATGGGAAGTGCAGTGAACTAGGGAAAGCATACCCTAACCAGAGGGGAGATTTGCCACCCGCTGTCTGCTCTGCTCCTGGTAATTGTACCTGTGTGGTGTCAGGCTTCCTGATTTTCCAAGAAAAAGTAGAAATCTAGATTTCTTTTTTTTTAAGATTTTATTTATTTATTCATGAGCAACAGAGAGAGAGAGAGAGAGAGAGAGGCAGAGACACAGGCAGAGGGAGAAGCAGGCTCCACGCAGGAAGCCCAATGTGGGACTCGATCCCGGGACCCCAGGATCACGCCCTGAGCTGAAGGCAGATGTTTAACCCATGAGCCACAACAGGAGTCCCAAAATCTAGATTGTTTTTTTTTTTTTTTTGGTGGAATTTCCCAAGTTTTAAACATTCTCAACTAGTTCAGAATTATTTTCCAGGTTTGTGTGATCCATAAAATATCAGTCAGATTTAGTCCACAGGTTGCCAGCTTTTGATCTCTGTTCTTGGTGAGAGAGAGCACAGGCTCATAAAGAAGCCCCACAAGAATGGTGAGATAGGAAGGTGTGGAAATACAAAAGCCAGAGGAGGGGCAACTGGGTGGCTCAGTGGTTGAGGGTCTGCCTCGGGCTCAGGTTGTGATCCTGGGTCCTGGGATTGAGTCCCGCATGGGACTCCCTGCCTGGAGCCTGCTTCTCCCTCTGCCTGCGTCTCTGCCTCTCTCTCTCTCTCTCTCTCTCTCTCTGTTGCTCATGAATAAATAAATAAAATCTTAAAAAAAAAAAAAAAAGCCAGGAGAATTGACAAGAGTAGAGTCTGGTTAACAGTGTACAAATCCAAGAGAAGCCTGTTAGATAAGGATAGAATAATGTCCATTGTGTCCATTGTATTGGGAGCTTGGAAGTCATCGATAACATTTGTCAAACTCTTCAGCTGACTAACAGAAGAAGAGACCAAATTGCAGAGGGTTGATGAATAAGGGGGAGGTGAGGCAGTGGAGAGGCAGCGGAAACCCATCGAAGATCATTCTGTAGGTTGTTTCTAGTGGGAGACACAAGAAGGCTTTTTTTTTTTTTGAAAGCCCAGCCAAGGCTGAAGTTTTTTTTACATACATTTTTGTACATGTACGTGCATCTTTGAAATGAATTATATTATTATTATTATTATTATTATATTATTTCAATTTTCTATCATTTTAATTAATTAATTACTTTTAAAGAAACTCTATGCCCAGTGTGGGGCTTGAATTCGTAGGTATAGGTGTGGAGAAGGTAGATTTCACTGAGCCACAGTTAGGATTTTGGCCAGAGAGTGTATGTAATTGGACAGAAATTCACAGAACCACACAGTTCTGATGAGAGAATCATTGCAGTGTTTGAAGGAGGAAACACTATGAGACTTTAGAGGAGCAGAATGGCAGGACATTGAAGGAGAGGCCCTTCTAGTCTTGGTTCAAGCTATGAACCTTGGGACATTGTTTCAAGCCTGTATGTCGATTACATGTGGTTGTTTGGATCTCCCTGTTTTTGGAAGAGGTGGGCCAGATGAGTAGCTGTTTTTGCCTTCTGGCACATGGATGAAACTCAACCACTACTTTAAGAAGATGATGCAGAACTCCTAGATGTTGCCAGCAGGTGCCAGGGAAGGGAAGTGGACCCAATGTCAATTTAAAGGAGGACCAAGGGACGCCTGGGTGGCTCAGTGGTTGAGCATCTGTCTTTGACTCAGGGAGTGATCCGGGTCTGGGGATTGAGTCCCGCGTCAGGCTCCCTGTGAGGAGCCTGCCGGCTTCTCTCTCTGCCTGTGTCTCTGCTTCTCTCTGTCTCTTATGAATAAATAAATAAAATCTTAAAAAAAAAAATAAAGGAGGACCAAGTCTGGAACGTCACTACTATTCATTCAAAATTTAAATCTCTAGGAGCACCTGGCTGGCTTAGTTGGTAGAGCATGCAACTCTTGATCTTGAGATTGTGAGTTCAAGCCCCATTTTGGGCATGGAGATTACTTAAAAAGAAAAAATTCAAGTCTCTTCTTGATAAACTTCTCAATTCATCTGGCTGAAGGGATGGTGAAGGCAAGTCCACAACCCCTAGCCAGCCCAGCTTAAGCCTCCTGGGAAAGATCTCACTTAATATAGTGAAAGATGAGGGCAGCCCCGGTGGCTCAGTGGTTTAGCGCCGCCTTCAGCCCAGGGCCTGATCCTGGAGACCCTGGATCGAGTCCCACGTCGGGCTCCTTGCATGGAGCCTGCTTCTCCCTCTGCCTGTGTCTCTGCCTCTCTCTCTATGTCTCTCATGAATAAATAAATAAAATCTTAAATATATATATATATATATATATATATACACATATATATATATATAGTGAAAGATGAGAATATTAGGGAAAATGTGCCTTGTGCTATCTTCAGATAAGTACATTTATCACCAGGAGGCACACTGGCAACATGAGGCCACATTATGTGTGAGAATCATGGCCAGATGAGGCTGGGGGAATAGGGCTGAACGTGGCTTCCCTGGACCTCTGCCAGAGACCCATTACACATGTTTTTTCTTTTCTTTTCTTTTCTTTTCTTTTCTTTTCTTTTCTTTTCTTTTCTTTTTTTTCTTTTCTTTTCTTTTCTTTCTTTTCTTTTTTTTTTTCTTCTTTTCTTTTTCTTTTCTTTCTTTTCTTTTTTTTTTAAGATTTTATTTATTTATTCATGAGAGACACACACACACACAGAGGCAGGGACACAGGCAGAGCGAGAAGCAGGCTCCATGAAGAGAGCCCAACATGGGACTCGATCCCGGATCTCCAGGATTAAGTCCTGGGCTGAAGGCAGCACTAAACCGCTGAGCCACCCAGACTGCCCTCTTCTTTCTTTCTTTTCTTTTTTTAAGATTTTATTTATTTATTTTAGAGAGAGAGAGTGAGCACAGAGGGAGAGGGAGAGGGAAAAGCAGACTCCCTGCTGAACAGGGAGCCCAACAGGGGGCTGGATCCCAGGCCCCTGGGATCATAACCTGAGCCTAAGGCAGATACTTAACCAACTGAGCCACCTAGGTGCTGCTATAAATGAGTTTTCTGACTGTCTTTGGAGCATCAACAAGCCAGGGCTTATTTGGAATTTGAAATAATTCGAGGGCAGTAGTTCTCAAACTTTAGCATGATTAAGAATCACCTGAAGAAGTTGTGAAAATGTAGACTCTTGGACTCTATCCTCAGTGAGTTTGGTTCAGTGGTTCTGGGGTAGTGCTCCGGAACTCATATTTGTAACAAGTTCCTGAGTAATGTTGCTGCTGCTGGTCCAGGCATTACACCACTCATGTAGCACCAATTATGTTTGGGAATTTTATTGACTGGGTTTTGGTTGGTTCCACATATCCAATGAGTAAATTGTCCATTTTGATGACTTCTCCTGGGTTTCTCATCCTGTAGAAGACTCTGCCTTAGGAATTCTAGGTATTGTTGGCCTTTTAAGTAATCCAATGCTTCAGGTACCTGTTGTCATTGGGACATAAACCCATAGTAATCTCAAGAAAGTATAGAGACTGGCCTTTATGGGATTTATCGTGATCATGATATAGTCCCATCAATTTTTTTTTTTTTTGGGTGCTGAAAAAGATAGCAATCTATCAAGATTTCTTCTTCAAACTAGAAAAAATACAAAGCATCCTCTTCCTCACCAAGACTGTAACTTTTCTTCTAACTTTTTACTTGCCTCAAATTATTGAGAAAAGCTTATACGCATTCTTTAGCCACAGCCCTGAGTCCTTAGGAAATTAATACAAGAGACTTTAGGTGGGAGTGTTTCTGGCTTCCAACACTACCAGTTGGTTCCTGGGCCATATTCTTAAAATAGAAAAATGACCAATTACAGCTCTGCCAGGACTACATTTGGTGTAATCCAAAGAATATGTTTTTAAGTGTCTGAAGGACTCAGCCACAGGAATCTTGATGGTACCAGCCAAGATATCTGAGGTCCAGGGATGGCAAAACCCAGGGACCATTCAGTACTCATGGGGGGATTCCAGCTAAATAGAAGCTGGGATTGGGACATGTCTGGGCAGGTCTGCTGAATATGCAGGGCAGGCATGCCTGGAGTCTATTTACATGACAACTTTTGGCTGAAGAATGACTGTATGCTGATCTGAATGGAAATTGGAGTGGGAATAACAGAAATGTGTCTGTTTTAGGACCCAGGTTTTGATAAATGTTCTTAAATAAATGAGTTTATTAATGAAATAATAGGTCATCTTTTTGTTTCTTGGGATCACACAATTTATGTTAAGATTCTTGACAGTTTGAAAATAGCTTGTTACTATCTTTAGGAATCTGTAGTCCTCATGTAGGAAATCATATCAAAATGAAAGAAGATTTATTTAATTTAGTTGACTACCTGGGATTATATTGGGTGTGTGAGAAAAGGACAAAGGACATATTTTGTGGCTTTGGGAATATTGGTGGATTCGTGAATTTTTAAAATTTCCATAGGAAATAATGTATTTAAACATTATTTTGAACTGTGTACTCTTGCAACAATACTGGAATTTGTGAATTGTGTCAAATATTAACATGGATAAAATACTTCTAAACTACATTTACCTTCCTTTTAAAAACTGTTCACAATTGTGCTTCTGGTCTTGATTGGTGCCATTCCTCATTCATTACATTTTCAAGATAGAGTTTGGTTGATGAGCCACAATTCCACTTTTGTTTTTCTTTAATTAATAACAATTATTACTATCTTAGGGGACACTCATTTTTTATGTGCCAGGCACCCATCTAAGCTTTTACACTTCTTAACTCTTTTAAGCCCCATGGCATTATTAAGGGGAGACACTTTCATTATCCTGACTACATACATGGGGAAACTGAGGCACATAGAGATTAAGTTACTTGTCCAAAAAATATATAGCAAGCAGTGAAGAAAATCATGGATTTAGGGCAGTTGCAGTGTTTTAACATAGTTGCTAATCTCTCTAAATTTTAAGATGATTTTAGAAAAGAAAAGGCTGTGTCTCAGTTTGGGTATGGTTTAGGTGCCATGAACTCTCTCATTGCCAATTTTGATTCTTTAAGTAGTCTTGGTAAAGTCAATGGAATTATTTTCCAGAGACTTATGGTCAAATAAATAAATTTTTATTTATTTTATTTTATTTTATTATTTTTAAAAAAGATTTTATTTTATTTATTCATGACAGACACAGAGAGAGAAAGGCAGAGACACAGGCAGAGGGAGAAGCAGGCTCCACGTAGGGAGCCCGACGTGGGACTTGGATCCCAGGTCTCCAGGATCACGCCCCTGGCTGAAGGCGGCGCTAAACCGCTGGGCCACTGGGGTTGCCCATAAATAAATTTTTAAATGACTCTGATGCTTCCGTTGCTTTCCTAGAAAATGGGAAAAGCAGTCTACTGGGTACCTCTCCTTGAGAAGGACTTTTTTAGGTTTTTAAACTTTTTATTTGGATATAATTTCAAACTTCCAATTAAGTTGCAAAAATAAAGATAGCATTAGAAATACCCATATACCTTTTACTCAAATTCACTTATTGTTAACATTTTACTCTAATTTTTTTATCATTTGTATGCTTCCTTGAAATACATATGGTGAAAGAACTATAAAGTTATATTTTTTCTTTCCAAATCCTTTAAGGGTAAGTTATATATGCTTTGGTCCTTCCCCATAATACCTTAGCATATATTTCCTAAGTATAGGGGTAGTCTCTTTTGTGACCACATTACAATAATGAATTTCAGTAAATTTAACATTGATTTAATAATTTATGGACAGTATTCCAATTTGTCAACTGGCCCTCTAGTGTTATTTATAGCATTTTCCTCCTTGGGTCCAGAATGCAGTCTAAGGTCAATTACCTTTTACCATTTAGCTGTCACATTTGAGAATAATTTGTTATGCCAGATTTTATTTTTGCCATATCTAGAAGCCATACCCATGCAAGTATATAATCTTAATTTAGGTGGGCATCTGATGAAAATTAGATTTCTGATAGATTTTTTTCATTATTACTTAATATCTTACAATTCCTAATGATGATTAGGATGTAGTCGTCTTAATCAGAAACTAGTTTTAATTAGTTAACTAGTTACTAACAACTATTTCCATTATATTATATGCCTAAGTGAATTCGACCTTTTTTTTTTTAAAGATTTATTTATTTATTCATGATAGACACAGAGAGAGAGAGAGACAGAGGCAGAGACAGAGACACACAGGCAGAGGGAGAAGCAGGCTCCATGCCGGGAGCCCGAAGCAGGACTCGATCCTGGGGCTCCAGGATCGTACCTTGGGCCAAAGGCAGGCGCCAAACCGCTGAGTCACCCAGGGATCCCCAAATTAGACTTTTTTTTAAAAGATTTTATTTATTCGTGAGAGAGAGAGAGAGAGAGAGAGAGAGGCAGAGACACAGGCAGAGGGAGAAGCAGGCTCCATGAAGGGAGCCTGACGTGGGACTCGATACCAGGACTCCAGAATCACGCCCTGGGCCAAAGGCAGGCTCTAAACCACTGAGCCACCCGGGCTGCCCTTTTTAAAGATTTTTTGAAACATAGTTGAACTTCTAACAATTGCCTAATGATATTAATCTAATTTTAACTTTAGAAAAGACTTCAATTTTTTGCATCTAATTAATCAAGTACAGGATTACTGGAAAAATAGGGAACTCCAAGAAGAAAACTGAGATACTGTCTAGTGTGTAAGAGAAATGATTGATGCTAACAAATATAACATAAAAATTTTAAACAAATAATCAGGATGTTGTTTAGAGGCAAGCTGCTGATTTTATCACTCCCCCTTGCTAAGACACACATTGGTCGCTGTTAAATCTGACGTTTTTACTCTGATCGTCAATGGCAGCTTTAAAATGTCTGTAGCATCCCAGGACAAAGTAACAAATCAACTCCAGGAAGGGCTGTGAAACAGTATCTGCTGGCTCTTTCCTTTCCCAAGAGCCCATCCCTAGTGGCAGGCCAGTAGCTTCTGGGCACTGGAGAAGTTATGACCCTTGTCCTCCCCAGGGTTGATGGCAGCCTGTTTGTCTTCTGCAACTCCCTTTCACCTTTCTCTGGGAAGCTGGGGGTGAAGGCTAACAAACCCTACAGGTTCCCAATCATGATTTAAACTGCCTACCCAAGAGGCCCCTCTGCCTTCACCAAATTTGGTGGCCACAGTTGGGAGCCAAGAGTCCCCTAAAATCATTTTTAATAGTTAAGAGTAAAGAGGGTTTTCAGAAAAGGGACAAAATTTTACAAAGATCTTAGGTCATGGTTTTTGAAAAAAAGATTGTATCTATTGGTTGAGCAATGTTGGCAATATTGACTGTTTTTTGCTCTTCCGTCCCACAGGCCCAGACCTCACTTCTTTGCCTCTTGCATTCCTTTGATATTTTTAATACACTTAGGCAATGAATTAGCACTCAATAAATTGAAAATTCGTATCATCTAGTTACATATTACTATGTATTGCAGGGACCACCAACTGGTGTCCCCCCAATGTCAGACTTAGGCTCAAGTAGTGGGACTTGGCTGTCTTAATGTAACCCGCAAAATATTGACACACATTCTCGAGTGTCATTACATAATCCCGATAAACCGTGGAGGTCACTGTGGCAATCCACCTCTGCCCCATCCTCACCCCAAGTCCTTAGAATTCCAACCCTGTAATGCCTATTTCTGTAGTTGATATTCCGATTTCTAGAATGTGCTTGTCAAGTACTAGTCTATTTTCACTTCTCCTTATGATGTGCTTTGTTTTTTAGAGATCTAAGATCCATTTTATTTAGATGAAGGAAGATAAAGGGTTCTCCTGGCTCTGGAGATGAGCTTACAAAAGGACAGCTAAGATGATGGTGTTTGTAGGTATGCAGTCGCTCCTGCAAACGGGTTGCTGGACCTTACATCCCTATATTTTTCAGACTCCACTGAAGTGATTTGTAGTTTACTTTCGAGTTGCTATTGTCCTGGCTCACTCTACTTTTCAGCAAATGTATCACATACACTTTAACTTGAAAGCCCAAACAGCTTCTTTCACATCACCAACAATTGAGACCATTGGCTTTTTAAAATTTTTTTATTTTTTCACTCATCATTTATTTACAAATACACATTATAACTTTTATATACATTGCACATTTACATGGTAGAAAAGTACAAAACTATATATTTAAATGAATTTATATTTAACTTGCCATGTTTGAAAATATAAAATTGCATCAGAAAAAAGTATTATGAAAAGCAAGAAACTTGAACTGATAAAGCTTTGATATAACTTTTAGTGACACATTGTTTGAAAAAGAACTAATTTAAGAGGTACAGCAGACTAGCTTAAAGGAAACACCTAACAATAGGTTGAATGTATAGCATTCCCTTCCGTCAGCCTCCAGATACCCACATCACTCAATTTCTTTGGATTTGTAACATCTCAAAAGTACATTATGAGAATTCTAACATTACTATCACCCTGTCTCTCACAAATCACAAGAGAACTGGACTAGGAGTTTCCTCAAAGGTGTATCCCCTGTACCTTCTATTTGAGTCAGTTATAACGCCTTTTGGTCAGTCAAGATTCCTTGTAAACAAAACCCGAGGGATCATGTATGTACAGAACAGGCAGCAGAGAATCCAATAAATAAACATGACAGAAACTGACATGCAAGTTTGTTAAAGTGGAAAAAGAGTCTAACGACGGTGAGATGGGAGGGAGACAGATGAGTGAGCAAATAGTAAGGAATGGACTTAAATGGTTTACAAGGAAAAAAAAAAAGCTTTTACTTTACAAGCAAGAGACCTCACAATAAATAACAACTGCTCTTCCTTTCACGAATAAATTTCTTCAAAAACAAGGTGTACAGTCAACCAGACATTTTATGTATAAATTATAAAACATGACACAGTATAAATAAATGTCTACAAGTCTCAACTATGGGCCTCATCCAGTAGACCTCACAATGACTGCCTCTCCGTGTCCAATGAGTAACAAGGTGGCCTGGGAGAGAGCTCTAGGACAAAAGTCCTTTATGTATAGTTTCCCCCCCAAATAAATAAGCGTACACTTATTTACAAGTATGGACAATATATTTTTTTTTCTTTTTTCTTTCTTTCTTTTTCTTTTTCCTTTTTTTTTTTTTTTTTGCCAAAGGCTATGTCAACACTGAACATTGGTGGAGGGTTTACCACTCTAGAATGGAAGATATAGGAAAGCTGTAGTCCTGGTCTTCATCTTCCTCTTCTTCCTCGGTATCTTCCGAAATGGCTAGATGGGGGAATACAGGGGAGCTGTTGTTTAAATACGGACAACAACAGCGCAGAAGCAGCTCAGTGTATGTTTTCAAAGCCCTCTGATACAGCCATATTACAGCGTTGCATTTTTATGTGACTTGCAGTGAGATGCTTTGTTTTTGGCATCTGCTGTTATGCAATAAGTTTAAAAAAATTTTTTTGTTTTAAACATAATCTATGAAGTCAAAAACTGCAGAAAGTTCTGAAGAATCAATGGCTCAGGTTTTACGGGCAGATTCCTGAAATTAGATAAAAAGCGCTCTTGTGTTCTAGGTATAACTGCTTTGGGTCCTTAATTCAGAGTTAGTAGAGGCAACTGCGAAAAGCAGCAGCCCATGTGTGATAATATAAAGCTGTCTTTGAAAAAGAAAAAAAAAACAAAACTTCTGAAGCAGTTAGTTTAGATTCAAGTGTTAATAAAGCAAACGGCAAAGCACATAACTAAAGCAAAATAATTAGGGGCAAATGACTAGGAGTGGGTTTTTAGAGGCAAGCCCGTTGATGATCCTTGGACAAGTCCTAAAGTCAGGAAACATTCCAGGGAGTTTTTCTGTGGACCACTGAATTGCTGGTGAAATTTAGCAGTTACCTAATTTAAGGAGAAATGGGCTTATATTGGAAGGTTTTCGTGCTTTTCATGTCTCCATTCCCTAGGGCTTGCCTGGGGAAGCCTCAAATTGCAGCAAGGTTAAAATTGCACTTACAGTTGCAAGATCCGGAGTGCTTTACTTCCAGCAGCACACCTGAGGAGCAAGCAGCTTCCTTCATGGCACACTCGCTGGCATACGTGGCATTGTCACTGGCACAGACGGGCTCCTCAGACTTACTCTCAGGGCACAGCTCATCACAGAGGGAACACCGGCCTCTGCCAACCTTGAAATCCCACAAACACTTTTTTCCACCGGTGCACTGGATATCTTCACAGGACTTTGCTTCTAGGATATAATATGCCTGTGATAAGTAAATTGATTTCCCCTTTTCCCCGTATCTCCCTTTCCTTAGTCCCATCAATAAATACAAATACACAATTTATTACTCACTAATAGGATAGTGGAGATATCATGCAAAAATGCTTGATAATAAAATCGAAACTCAAACACACACGTTTCCTGCATATCCTATTGGTGCATGAAAATAGTATTTTGGGGGAACGGATTATCACAGGATCCTTGAGTTAAATATGTATTTGATTATTTCCCACAAGTGGAATCTTTTGAAAGCTAAAGCATTCCATCAGTTATTAGAATCTGGTAACAGATTTTAGGAGCTGTTAAGCAATTATTTCTTGCTTCCAGCAAGTCTAGCACCTAAAATATGTGTAAAATCGAGTGAGTTCTAAGTTTCCTAAGACAGAAAATTGTTTCCTGTTTCTTGCTGGCATTTCAACATATATGCCAATGCTTCTGGAAGATAACGGTTTCCTTGAGGAATGCCGTGTTTACAACAGTTTCCCCAAACTGGACAGTATGTAGGTCTCCCTTTGGGTAAACGATGCATTAGGAGAGGCTTGGGGTTTATTTACTGATTAACTCCGCAGTTTTAACACTACACCTAGCCTTTCTGATCCTGTTTCCATTTTTCCTTCCTTAATCCAGAATACCTACTGATACACTTTCCCTCATAGGCTAATCCAATCGATCTGCCCAATAGGCAGGTGGCCTTTCTCAGGTGACAGGCACTGGGGTAAGTCACTCCGTCATTCCCACAGAGATACTGTTCAGAGGAGGTGGGTTCTGGGCACATCCGGTTACACGTCACACAGTAGGCATTATTAGTCTGGTCCACCACACATGTGGAACTGCCTGGACAGAACACATCCCGACAGGTCTCTGAAATAAAGAGGGAAACCGTGTCAAAAACAGGCACTTCCTGGCCCTTAGGCAATGAGCATTTGGTATTGCCAAGGAAATCCGAAAAGGGAAGGACCCAGCTTTTCAAAAAGCAGTTTGGGAACCTTGTGGTTTTCAAGAGAAAAATCTATGACTCTAGGTTGACCCCCTCAGTGTTCTGAAGAAGCCTTCAGAATGTATATATATAAAGGACTACTTTATTTTGCATCATTATCATCGTAATTATTAGGCTCTTATAGTGGGGCTGTACCATCCCCCAGGGGTCTTCCAGAAGGTCCACCTCCAGCAGAAAGCGGGAGGAGGGGAGCCAGGTAGGACCTACTTTTACATTTGCCCTGGTACTGGACTTCCAGCTCCGGCTGCTCTTTACATCTGGCCTTGAGGAGCGCACATTCGTTACGGTAGGTTTTCCCGTCCAGCCCGCAGACTGGGCCCTTCCAGGTGATGTTGGAACAGTCTGGGGCACAGACACAGCGGGGTTTGTTCTTCTTGTTCATTCGGCATTTTTTCCCGGGGCCACAGTCCACGTTTTCGCAGGTCTCTACGAGGTGGAAAGGGGCATGGATCAAAACCTGGGCCAGGCAGTCTGCAGGTCAGCCAGGAGGGTGGTGGAGACCTTGTACAGCCGGGTGGCCAGGAGTTCGCACCAGAGGGGGCCGGTTCTCTCCTAGAAGTTGAGGAGGGGGTGGGGGCCGTGGTCTGCACCCTATACCCGAAATCTGCCATCGAGTGGGATTCAGCACCATACTTGGCTACTAAGTCCAGGAAACTTTGGCAACTGTGTTTAGCCGGAAGATGTGTAAACAGGTGAGATTCAACCCGAAAGGCTAACCAGGGCTGGGGATGGGGGGTTAGGGTGGGGGAACAAGATAGAGGGAACCCAGGGACAGAGCTCGGCGGGGCCCAAACCCCAGCAGGGCAATGGGGAAGGTGAGGATAAGACGCCCTCTACTGAGGGCCTGCACACTGGGGAGGCAGAGTCCTACCTTTGCAGGGGATGCAGTTGGGGGCGCCCCCGTTGAAAATCATCCACTTGAAGAGCGTGTTGTCATTTACATCCTCCTCGGTCCACGAGGTGCTCAGGCGGCCGGTGCTGCAGCACTCTTCCTTGCTCAGTTCTGTTTTATATAGGACCTGGCAGCGGCCGTTCTTTGCTTGGCGGAGCCAGCAATTCCCAGCTGCGAGGAGACAGGGGTGGGAGGTGGGTGAGCGAGAGGCGGGGGTGGGTGGGGGGTGGCGGGGAGTGAGAGGAGGGAGGCGGCGGGCTGGGGAGGGAAGGAGACCCAGCGGGGATGGGGAGGGAGTGACTGTGGAGGAGTAGAGAGAGACGGCAGAGAAAAGCAGAAAATAAATCGAAGGGAGTGAAGAGGTGGGGAAAGGGGGGGGGGGGGGAGGCGGCTGCAGAGGTGGGAGGTGGGTGAGGGGGAAGCGGGGCGCGAGCCAGGAGCCAGAGCGCCCCAGCCCCTATCAATGTCAGTTACCAGTGACCCAGACACAACACGTGCAGCTTGCATTGACTTTTACTAGACTGTTTACTTTTATTCGTCCCATTTCATAACCTGCAGCGACTCGAAGAGCAGATTAAAGAACCTGACAAAAACAGGATGCGACGGATGTTTTTACATGTCGGTTTCACGTAGGCGGCACGGGTATTATTTGTGACAGGGGTTAAGAAAGTAGGAGAACTTGAGAGAGGAGGAGAAAGAACGAGGAGAGACCCACACCGACACGCACAACAGGAACACATCAAGGAAAAAGCAAAAAAAAAAAAAAAAAAAAAGAGGCACTTGGGAAAAATGAAAGCAAAAAAAAAAAAAAAAAAGAGCCAGCGGGCCCTGCCCGGAGCTGCCCCGCGCGGCCTCGGGGCGCAGCCCGCCCGCCGGCCCGTTTTGCAATCCGCCAGACCCGGAGGACGCCCGCGGCCACCGCGAGCTTTCGAAATCTCCGAGGGCTGCTTTCGCCGGCGCCCACGTCCGCGGCACCCAGGCAGCGCCTCGCCCCGAAAGGCGGGCAACTCAGCCGCGCGGTGCCGGCGGCGAGGGGGCAGTGCCCCGGGGGACAGTTTACAACGCGCTCAGGACGCTAACGCCAGGGCCAGGAAGGCTCCAGGTCGGCCTCGAGCACAGTGTAGGGGGGCTGGGGGCGGGGGGGGGGGAGGCAAAGGGGGAGGCTTCCTGCTCTTCCACGTACACCTATCTCCTACCTACCGAGAAACCTTTGCAAGTTCATTTTCCCTCCTTCCTCCCCCTTTCCACGTTCGGATTTTGGTCAGGAAGACTTCTTATGAATCATCTATATAATCTGCACGATAATTGGCCGGCAAGCTGCCAGTATTATTATTACTAGTATTAATTATTATTTAAAAAAATCGTGCCAAAAGACTAATTGGAATACACCTAATTTACAAAGAAGAGACCAAACTTTAGTCATTTGCTCTTTATGCATCTCAGGATTTAGAGAAGTTGTGAGCTCCTCGCTCTTCTACCTAAAGTTAGTCGGAGGAATGAGGCACAGAGGAAAAAAAAAATGTAAACTACTCAAAACACTCCAGGGGGAAAAAAAAAAATCTTTTTTTTTTTTTTTTTTTTTTTGCGGGGTTTGGAGGGGGGTGGTTGGGGGGTTGGAAGAAGCATCCACTAGGCAGAAAGCTACTCTTCCCTCTAAAATTTTCAGCATCCACATCTCCAAGTTTGGGCAAAGTTGCTGAAACCACGTCCCCCCCGGCCACCAAAGACATTTCAGGATCTCCCCCACCCCCCCCCCGCCGCCGCCATCCCCCGGTCATTTTTGAAAGTATCCGAAAGATGTAGGAGGGGAAGAGGGGTCCATGGCAATGGACCCACTGAAACCTCCAGGCTACTGATGCTTGTCCCCTTCTCCAGAGCCAACGCCGGGGAGATAACATCTCAACTCATTATGCCCAGAACTTGGAGCATCTGACCCTAACTACTGAGCGAGGCTCGGGCTTACTCCCTTTTCCTTTTAAAGGATAACCGCGCTCCGAACTCGGCTGGCGGTCCCAAAGTGTCACCGCCTCCAGCCCTCGCGCTCCGCTCCATCCCGGAGTCGCTAAGTTGGTCCAACAGCTCCCGAGAGCTGCGGTGCGGAGAGCAGCCCCGGCGCCCCCGACAGAAAAGTACGCAGCCCCGGCCGCAGCCGAGCCTCCCCTCGCGGCGCATCCCCCCTCGCTTACCCTGGGCGCTGCGGTCCTCCATGAGCTGGCACAGCAGCAGCAGCAGGAGGCAGAGCCCGCCGGGCGGGTGCCGGGGACCGACCATCCTGCGGGCAGGCGCGGGGCGCGGGGCGAGGAGCGCGGCGGCGCGGGCAGCGGGCGCGGCGGGGCGCGGCGGCGGGTGGCTCCGGCGAGCGGCGCGCGTCGCAGAGGCGAGCGGCGGAGGCGCAGCGATCCCGGCGCAGCCCCGCGCTCGCCGCCGGCCGCCCGCGCGATTCAATGGACGTCAGAAGCCGGGCGCAGCCGCGCTTTAAATCTAGACGGGGGTCTCCGCGGTTTGCGGTGGGCGGTCTCCCAGTGTGTGGGGCAGCGGGAGGGCGGCCGCGAGCTGGGGTGTGCGCGGCTCCTTGGGGGCGGGGAGCTTTTAAAAGTTCAGTGTGAATCAGGTGACATTTCCCACCTTCTGGAAACCCTTCCCAATTATCTGTCGGAGGTGCCCGAAATCAAAGCGGCAGGAGGGGAATCGCCGAGTTCTTATTTGCGTAGGAGGGAGAGGGAGAGGGAGGGGGAAGGCGCAGGGGCGGGGGGTGGGGAGCGGGGGAGAACACCCACTTCAAGTCCTGCAGCCGCCGCTCGCAGCGACGCCGGCGCGCCCGGGGCGGCGGGTGTGTGCGTGCGTGAGTGTGAGTGTGAGCGAGTGTGAGCGAGCGGGAGGGGGGCGCGCCGGGGCGCTGGGGGCGGCGGGCGGCGCAGGGGGAGCCCGGGAGTTGGTCTCCGCTCCGCCGCTCCGGGAGGACTTTGCAAACGCCCCGAGAGCCCGGGGCCGCTGAGACCGCCGCCTGCTCGCGGTCGGGTCGGGGCGGAGCGCGGGGCCCCCGGCCGGCGGGGCGCAGCGGGGGCGCAGCGGGGGCGCAGTCGGGGCGCAGCGCACGCTCTTAGGCCCCCGCGGCCCGGGCGCGCGCCCCGCGGGGTTTTGTGTCTGGGTCGGGGCTGGCCCGACTCTGCGGCCACCCCCGGCCCGGGCGCCTTCCACCTCGGCTGGGAGGGGCCGAGACGCGGCCCTGGGTCTCGACGAGTCCGGAGCAAAAGAAAAAAAAAATGTTGAGCACCCCAGGCCCGGCCCCCCCCCCCCCCCCCCCCCGGCACAGTCTCGCCCTCTCCCTTTCTTTTCTCCCCTTTCACTTCGCGGCGTCTGGAGTCGGAGCCCCGAGCGGGGGCGCCGACGTAGGCGGTCTGCACCCCCACCCCCACCCCCACCCCCACCCCCACCCTCCCCGGCGCGGAGACTCCCCAGTTTCTGTCCTGTGTGCCTCTGTCTGTCTCTCCCAGTCTCCTTCTCGGCTCTGTCTTCTCTTTCTCCCTCTTTTCTCTCTCTTTCTCGGTTCGCGGAATAAAAAAGATTGCAACATCGATAATGAACTTCTGTAGCCTCAGTTTATTAAGCACAGTGCCTGGCATTCTTCGCTGAAAGTTGGCGGGTCTCTCATTTATAACATTTTTGGCACCGCTGAATGAAACCGAGGAGGCGATATTTCCTTTTATATAAAACGATTACTTCACGGAAAATGCTATATTGTTTATTCCAAAGCTGCCTTTTACATTGCCATTCTTTTCGCTTCTGGAGCCCGAAGGACAACAGACAGCGAAGTATGCAGACAAAATTCTTGGACATTCGCAGGTCACTGGGATTTGCTCTACGGATTTCAAATCCGCCCCTCTTCGCCCTCCCTCAAGCCTCCCCCCGTGCCAGACCGCCACCCCCCCAGTCCTCCTCTCGCCCTCCCCCCCCACCTTCCAGCAGCCCCCCCCCCCCTCCACAACTGCAAATAACTCAGTGATAACAGATTTTTTTCCACCAACTGCAGGAGATAGTGCTAATCTTTTAATAAAAGATCCCATTACAATGGGATCTGTCTGGACAGACTATAATAGATCCCGAAATACAGCCGTGCTAATATTAGAAGACAGTTGTTTGGGTGCCTCTCAGACGGGCCCAAGCCCCCCTTTGAAAGTGGGCATGAATCACAAAGCCCCGCGGCCGCCGCACCTGCACCGCGCGCATTCGGTGCAGCAGGCTGGTAAAAACGGGTGACCTCGCCGCTGCTTTTCGCTTTATAATTACCGTCCTGAGGACGGGAGAGGAGGGGTGCCGGCGGCCCGGGGGTGGAGGGCTGGCTTGTTGGTGACTTCAGACGGCTCTGGGGGCTCCACGTCCTCCTTAGTTTTTTTTTCAGATTTATCTTCTCTCTCTCTCCTCTCTCTTCCCTCTTCTCTCTCTCCCTCTCGTCTGCCCACCCTTTCCCTTTTCTGTTTCCCTCCCCTACCCCGAGTCTGCTCAAACTCTCCCCCCTTCTCCCTCCCCTCTTTCTTTTCCCGTCTTCCTTTCTCTCTTCCCTCCAACGCAGCATTAATGTAGGGTTGTTTAGTGCCCTCTAATGGCAGACGACATTAACAATTAATAGCAAACTGTCCCCTTTGCAGGAGCCGCCACTCAATGGCAGAGTTCCAAAGTTGAATTTATTTCTTCTTTATTCAGGGAGGTGGACAGGGTGCTTATATAGTAAAGTGCTGGAGGGAAAGTATGTTTTCTCCCTTTCAGGTCTTCTTTTCCCCCCAAGGAGAACAGTCAAAAGAAAGGGGAAAGCTAACAGTTATTGTTATTTGACTTATGTGTGTAAAAAACTTGTCTTTTAATAGCAGCAAAGAGACACAGTTTTGTGTTAGCTGGGTTTGTCAAACCATGTATCTAGGACTGGAAAATAAATTAGATATTCTGAATAGGTAAAACATTTTAGATGGTAGATGGCTGGATCTTATGGCAGTGCTACCAAATAGCCATTAACGCATTTTAAGACCCACACATAATCCTATGAATTTATATTTGTCCCTGTTTAAGGACACTTATTGGTCCTGAATCCACTGTAGTCCCTCAAAACTTGGAAAATGTGATTATAATTAGAGTTTTCACCCTAGGACCATACAAAACACTTAAATTTTACTCATGCTTGGTCATATATGAAGTCATCTTGCTTAGAGGAAAGTAGGGTCACGTTTTAATCCGTGGTTTATTTTCCCAGTACTTCTGGGAATATGATTTTAAAGATCATAAATTCTTCATATTTTATAACATATACCAATGAAAGTAGTGATGTAACTTGCATGTATTATTAGATTTAGCTTGTTCCATTACATGTGCATATGTACAGTATGTTGACATAAAAAGAGCATACAGATAGATACAGTGACTTTTGGGGGGAGAATCTATGTGGATAAATAAAAACAATAGAGTCAGTTTTGCTGGGTTAATAAATATTCAAAATTTTTATCAAAAATATTTGGTTTATCTGAGTAGTTAATATAGAGAGATAACTGGTGTCATAAACACTTTCTAAACTAACTTAATCCAAGGTGTGTCTACACAATTCTGTATGGTGGGTAAAAAGTAAAAATTCTGTTTCTATTTGATTTTTTGTCTACATAATGCCAAATACTCAGACTGATCATTTGACTAAATCAACTGCATTGACTAATTGCTTTGGCATCATGTAATTGTCTAGGTTGGCCAAAGCAGACGCAGTAGCTCTCCTTGTAAAAAAAAAAAAAAAAAAAAAAAAAATGCCACCTCTCATAGGAGTGCCCCAGTACCAGGGGCAGACCCATACAGGATTACTTCTCGCCCTAGAGAGGGTGGCCCTGCAGGTCAGGGTTGAGGTCACTGGCAAACACATTGTGGAAAACACAAATGCTGTGTTGCTTTTACCCTTGTGAATAAGCAGCTTGGTGTTTGTTTAATGATACAAGCTCATCCTGTTTTTCAGCTGCACCTTGGATAGTATTGATCTGTTTGGGAGAATGTCTGCTCTGAATCGGCACAGATCAGTCATTAGGACTCTTGTTGGCCTGGGTTATCTTCTGGCCAATTCAAGGAAATGAGACATAGGTCAATATTGGGCCTCCTGTGAGCATCAGCAAGAGATCCATCCGATTTCTGTGGTATGAAATGGTATCACACCTGTTCAATACCATCACAGAAAAACAGCTGCTATATATATATATATATTTTTTTTTTTTTTACTGCTTTATCTCCTGTAAATGTTAAATATTGGGTTTGTGGATATCTAAATGTCAAGAGGACATTTTAAAATAAAAATGCCCTCTTTCATTTTTGTTGTATGCCCTCTAAGTTTGACTTCTTATTTTTTTCCTTTCTGCTCTGCCAAAAAAGTAAATGTAAATTATGAGAAACACAATAGGACCACTTTGTAACTGACTTTCTGGGCAGCACACAAAAAGACTGCTGTTCTCTGATTGTTTTTTTGTCAGCTTCAAAAGCTGTCTTCCTTCTGAAGTTTATAAATTTAAAATATTAGAGTTTAGCAAATGATTCAATCTAGTTTCCAAGATAGCTATTTGAAATCATATGAAATTGCTGTTTGAGACCAGGACGGACCTGGTTGAATTTCAGTCTCTTAAAAAAAACAAAACAAAACAAAAAAACAAAAACAGAGAATATGGAAGGGGGTGAGATAAAGTTATGCATGGAAAATTTGAAAGTCATGAACTGAGTAGCTTTTACTTTTTTGCCTGAAAATTAAGTGTTCAACTTTTTTGAAGTTAGGTGTTTTGCAAAATGGATATTAAGATTTCAAATGCAGACAAACAATCGTATAGAATTTAAGCACTTGATATAAAGGCTGAATGATTTTAAAATCAGATTTTGTTCTTCTAGGTACAAAAACAGCTACTTAATGCGTCATGGTCTCTGGATTGTGCAACTTCTTAGGCTAGAATGAGGATTTGAAGTGGGGTTGGGGGGTAATAGTTCTGTATTGGCTGAATTGTTGCAGAACTAAAAAGTTAAGAAATGTGAGTACATAGAAGCAATGTTTATTCAAGATGATGTCCAAATCAATTAAGTTTTTAAAAAAGTCATTAGAATGTATGTTTTTTTGTATAGTAGTGAGAAAACAATTGATTACCTGGACTTTTCTCTTTTCGGTGTTGCTTTGATGTTATGTAGAGCCAGTCAATCATGGGCAGCCCTTTCTTTCTGATATTACTTGTTTCTGTATAACATTTTTTAAAAAGCATTTTTTTTTTCAAAGTAATCTCTACACCCAGCATGGGGCTTGAACTCACAACCCTGAGATCAAGAGTTGCAAGCTCCACTGACTGAGCCAGCCAGGCATGGTTCTATACATTTTTATTGTCTTATTCTCCCCTCCAATTTTAGAAATATTTTGGGTTTCCAGCAGTCATCTAAGATATGTGGCACATAGTCACTTAAACTAGTTCTATCAGCATATTCAAGTTTATTGTAATTAAGTCGTTAAAATAAACTTTAAAGAAAAGTAAAGATTTCAAATTGTACCTCTGGATAGGAATCATATATTGGATTGATAGAAACTTCTAAATAGCTAACTGTATTTTAGGTTTCATTTGACAATACAAATGATTAATATATTTAGATGTGAGTGAAAGTATCAGTGTGTGATGTTTAGTACTTTTAAACCTTATTTCATTTATACTTTCTACTGCATGAAAAGTGCAAGGTGAGCAAATTAGTATTTGCCGTTTTGTTTTCCTGCTTTATGATTGAAACATCAAAGTCAGAGCCACTTTCCTGATTATTCAATGGCTGAAGGTGAGTTCGCATGCTGTAGCTACTTTTGTATATTTTGGTTTCTGTTACCTCATTTTAGCTTTCATAGAGTGGCAGTGGTTTGCACATTTAATAATTGGTTCTTTTCTAAGTGCTTGCCTATTCAATATTGCAGTCAGCAGTTGATGTGATCGCTGTCTGATCATCCATGGTGTCATTTGTAGTTTTTTTTTTTTTAATTTTTATTTATTTATGATAGTCACACAGAGAGAGAGAGAGAGGCAGAGAGAAAAGCAGGCTCCATGCACGGGGAGCCCGACGCGGGATTCGATCCGGGGTCTCCAGGATCACACCCTGGGCCAAAGGCAGGCGCTAAACCGCTGCACCACCCAGGGATCCCTTGTACTTATTTTTTATTCGACCTGAATCCTGTCTCATTTCTAATGTCTGATTTGCTCCAAAAGTAAAATATTATATTTATGATAGGTCCAGAGTTCATGAGGCATTATACATGACTTTAGACATCCTATTGCGTCTTTTTTTTTTTTTAAATGCCTTTCCGATTTATTTATGATAGTCACACAGAGAGAGAGAGAGAGAGAGAGAGAGGCAGAGACTCAGGCAGAGGGAGAAGCAGGCTCCATGCACCGGGAGCCGATGTGGGATTCGATCCCTGGTCTCCAGGATCGCGCCCTGGGCCAAAGGCAGGCGCCAAACCGTTGCGCCACCCAGGGATCCCCTATTGCGTCTTTATATACATTTTTATTTGGTCATCTTTCCTCAAAGGGGAATTAATTCCAAATTCATTTTGCCTTTTGCCTTTGCACCTTTGTCAAAAAACAAACAACCCTTATATGTGGACCTATTTCTGGGTCCTTTTTTTTTTTTTTTTAAAGATTTTATTTATTTATCTACAAGAGACACGGAGAAAGGTAGAGACATAGGCAGAGGGAGGAGAAGCAGGCTCCATGCAGGAAGCCTGATGCAGAACTCGACTCCAGAACTCCAGGATCATGACCTGAGATGAAAGCAGATGCTCAACTGCTGAGCCACCTAGGCCTCCCAATTTCTGGGTTCTTCATTCTGTTCCACTGATATATTTATTGATCTTATACCAGTATCATATTATCTGGATTACTGTGACTTTATAGTAAGTAATGAAGTCAGATGGTGTAATTCCTCCAACTTCATTCTTTTTCAAGATTGCTTTGGATATTCTAGTTACATTTTCAAATATATTTTAGAATCTACTGTTGAATTCTACAAAAAGAAAAAAAGGTTGATGGGATTATGGCCACGATATGTTAATTTGGGGAGAATTGAAATTTTACAATATTGAGTCTTCAAAGCCATGAATATGGTATATCTTTCCATTTACTTACGTTTTCTTTAATTTCTCTCAACTGTGATTTGTAGATCCATTTTGTATTTTGACTGTCACTGAAAAACATGCTGAAGGGTAATAAATGCAGTTTTCAACTCTTTGTCTCAAAATAACTCGATGAGTTACAAAGATTTTCTGTGCAGGCTTATGCTTGTCTTCATACTTCCTAAGGTTGATTGTCTGTGGAGAGTCAAAAGACAGTATTCAGTACGCTTTCCAGGAGTGGTGTTCTTACTCATTAAAATCTGTTGCATGCATTCTTTTGATGTTTCTCTTAGATTATAGTCAGTTCTTTAAATGAGTAATTTCTGTCATGATGAGATTTACACTCAGTGAGTGTTAAAAATGATCTTCTAATGGTGAGTATTTTGTTGAATATTATTTCATTATTTTTATGTGAATAGATTCCTATTAAAAACTGAAAACATCATTATGCTTAAGTTTTAAGCAGTGGAAACACGCAGTTCCCATTGTGTCAACATTTGGGTGGCAGTTGCTTTCTGCCTTTATTCTGTATTGGAGAGTTATGGCATCTTTTCATTTGTCATTGCTCTCCCTGATTCATTCATCCTCCTCATAACGTCTCATTTTCCATTCACCAGAAGAAGTAGTACTATAACCTAAAATTGTACTTTTTGCAGCATGTATTGGCTTATTTTTTTTTTCATGTAAATGTTACATTCAAAAGTAAACTATACTTTGTATTGTTTATCCAACCGTACTATTAAATATTTAACAATGGGTTGAGGTCAAATGGTGATGACACAACATGTGGAAATACGGGACAGATGATGCATTAAGTGTTGAAATAAATTATTTCAACACATGGCGAGACTTGCTATTTTTTTAGATTAGAATAGGAATATATATATTATGAAGATTAGTAAAGGAATGACTTAAAGGCAGTCTTGGTCAAGTCTTGTGTGTTTAATCTCCCACGAATAGCCAGTCTTTAGCAACAGAAAATTGTTAGTATATAAAGGAGATTCATTTAGTTGGTTCTCCAATACATTAGATAAATGATTCTTCTGAACTAGTCTCAGTGAATTTTCCTTGCAAATAAGAATATGAGAACCATCAACAGGAACCATGTGTTAATGGCTCACGAGCTGGGCAGATGGAAATATAGTGTAGAAGAACCATTTAGTTGAGATCATTTTGACCTCAAGACTTCTAATCTTTGCTTTAGCAGAAAACATTGCTTTGGCCAGCCAGATGACACAACCATCACACTGTCAACATTTTCATTTTTGCCAGAGCACCAGATTTCCTGAAGAAATGTTTAGGCAATGATTCCTAGCTTTTCCTTTTTTTTTTTTTTTTTTTTTGGACGTCAGGCTTTTAATACCAGAAAACAAACCATAGACCAAGGGGGTGGTTCTAGTTCAGACTGATTTTTTTTTTTTAATGATTAGCATTTATTTTACTTTGAGCTGCTGAAACATTAGTTGTTTTACATTTTTGCTTCATAGAAGCATCTACTATTTAGAAATTAACTATTTTATATGCTTTCTAGCTTATGTTGATTCCAACTTGAGGGGGCCTTCTTGGTCAATTGGTATTGACTTTGCAGAATTTATTAGTTTTCCTTAATTTTCTCTGGTCAGTGTTTCTCTAAGTTCTTCAATTTTCCTCAATTTGTCCCTCAAGAAAGTCAGAGCATCATCACCTAATTATGTAGTATTTTGTATCTTCTCAATGGCCCAGAAATGCGTTTTCCTTTTTGTTGACTTTCAGCCCTTCCTGCATCTTCATCCTCCTTTGATTATTTACTTTCTGTCCAATGGGTGGGTTTGTAGGTCCAGGCGCCACGGGCTACAGTCTTCATGCAGGAGCCACAGTGCCAGATGTCCACTGCTTGCCTTTTCATCTTGGTTTTGCCACAGAAGGAGCAGGTATACTTGGCATGCTGGCTAATCTTAATCTTCTTCACCATTTTCCTGAGGGAGGTCCCATAACGGGTCCCGTATTTACCCACGATTCCAACCTTCTTGGTGCATTTGGCCAAGTCGCTGCCCAACCAGGTCTGAGCCCAGAGAGGAAGCCTAGCTTTTTCTTATTTGCGGTTCCTTTAAGAAGCTATTGAAAGATATGAACAGTGTACAGACACTCCCCAGAATAGTGTACAGACACAAACACATATATACCCACACAAAATTTTGCATCCATTTTTAAGGAGGCCATAAACATTTGAAAATCCATGCATAGATCCTCTAGGGTTCCATGAACTCTAGATCACAACCCCTGATTTTGAAAGATCTAACTGCTAGATGGGCTGATTGTTCTGCCAGTACACTGTGATCGGTCTACTTGCTTTTCAAGAACCATTCAGATCCCAGTGTGTCCTCTTTGAAATAATTCCATATAGTAGAGTGTCTTACAAAATTAACCAATGTCACCATTACAGCAACTGTCTTGAGAGAGTTCAAAGCACACATCCCCCAATATGTATCTACCTATTATTTTGTTCTTTAATAATGATGTATTGAGTATCTATCCCATGCCAGGCACATGCAATATACCATCTCATTTTTTTTTAACAATCTTTTCAGATAGATATTATTTTTTTCAACATCGTGCTATGAGATTCATTCATACTGCTGCATGTCATAGTTTATACTTTTTAATTAAATGAATATATCACCATTTATTCATTGTGTTCTTGAAGTTCACTTGAGTTGATTCTGGTTTTGACTATTATGCTAATGTTGATATAAATATTCCTGTACTCTGTTTTGGTGCATATATAAACACTGAGGAATATACTGTTAGGTCTATGCCTAGGAGTGGATTGATGAGTTAGAGGTTCACCCATGTTGTTGTGGGCCAGTGGTTTATTCCCTTTTATTGCTGAACAGTATTTCATTTTTTGTGAATATATTGCAATTTTTTTTATTTTTACAAATTAAAATATTTTATTTATTTAATCATGAGATACACAGAGAGGCAGATACATAGGCAGAGGAAGAAGTAGTCTCCCTGCAGGGAGCCTAATGTGGGACTGCATCCCAGGACCCCAGGACCTGAGCCAAAGGCAGACGCTTAACCACTGAACCACCCAGGCGCCCCTGCAATTTGTTTATTTGTTCAACTGCTGATGGATGTTTGAGCCATTCCCAGTTTGGGACCATTGCAAATAAAACTGTATGAATATTCATCTTTTTGTGAATATATGTTGTGAAATATTCATTTCTCTTGGGTGGCTATGGAATATCTAGGAATAGAATTGCTGGATCATACAGTAAGCATGTATTTAACTTTATAAGAAACTGTAAAATGTTTTCCAAAGTAGTTCTACCATTTTAAACTTACCAGCAAAGTAGGAAGATTTCAGTAGCTGCTCATCCTTACCAACATTTATAGTGTCAGTTTTCCCAGTTTTAAGCACTAGAGTGAGGAAAATGATATATCATTGTGGTTTTAATTTGAATTTCCCTAAATGACTAGTTATGTTGAGTATTTTTTATGTGTTTATCAGCTGCTTATACAGGTTCTTTTGTGAAATGTCTGCTCAAATATTTTGCCCGTATATTTTATACCAGATAGATATTATTATCATTGTTTCCTAGATCCCTCCACAAAACATAAAACAAGGCTGAGTCAGGAAAACTGTATAGCCCAGCATTTAGGAAGGGGATTTACTTTAGGATTTCCAAGGAGTAATGAGCAAAAGAAACAGCATTGTAGTTACTATTATATTCTAAACAACTTAACATGCTTTTACAGATAATTTTTTTTCTGCTTAGGTTACTCATAAAATCTGTATTTAAAGCACACAAAATATGCTAGCAAAAATGCCTATAGTCTTTCTGTGGCTTAGTTTCCAATATAATTTTAACACTTATTTGTTTATTTATAAAGATTTTATTTATTTATTTGAAAGAGAGAGTAAGAAAGAGAGAGTGTGTGTGCAGGAGTGTGTGTGTGTGGGGGAGGGGCAAAGGGAGATGGAGAAGCAGACTCCACACTGAGCGTGGAGCCTGATGTAAGGCTTGATCCGAGGACCTGCAGATCATGACCTGAGCCAAAGGCAGATGCTTAACTGACTGAACCACCCAGGTGCCCCTTAACACATATTTATTAAATATCTATTATATTCTCCAGACCCTGTGATGGGGATAGAGGAGCAAATGACAATCTAGTTGTAGTTTCCTCCGAATTTTTGAAATGACAGAAAAGCAAATTTTTTTATTATAAATTTATTTTTTATTGGTGTTCAATTTGCCAATATACAGAATAACACCCAGTCCTCATCCCATCAAGTGCCCCGCTCAGTGCCCGGCCACCCAGTCAGAGAAGCAAATATTAAATCAGTATGTACAATAAATTGTGGTGAAGATGGCCAGGGAAAGTGTCCCTGATGAAATGACATTTAGCTAAGACCTTACATTTGAGGAGGGGTTGGTCAGGAGAAGGTGCTGCTTGAGGAAGATGGTAGAATAGTGTTTGTGAAGTTCAAGAGGCAAGAGAAGAATCATTTGAGGAACCAAAAGAAGTCTGGTAATTACCAAAGCACATACTTCGAGAGGAAGAGTGGAAATTGAGAAGATGGAAGAAGTTGATGGTGCCGATTATAATAAGTTCTCATAAAAACCTTGGGTTTAAAAACAAAATAAAACACAACAAAACCTTGGGTTTATTGGTTTTCCAAATGAAAACCATGGGAATATTTTAAGTAGGGAGTGGCATGAGGCGTTTTTTTACTTAGACATGTTCTCTCTGCCTGAGCTAGAGATAGATTTAGAAGGCAGTAACTCTGGTGAAAGGCTACCTTTTGGAATACCATCCCAGTAGCCGAACTCTATCAGGGGATGAAATAAGGATGGATACATGAGATGATTAAAGGTAGAATTGATAGGTTCTTTTGATTGACTAAATGTGGGAGACAAAAGAAGGAGACAAGGATGACTCTTGGGTTTCCAGTATGAATAAATGAGTGGGTGGTGGTATCATTTCTTGAGATAGATAATAAGGGAGGAAGGGCAAGTTTCTATTTGGGACTGTGTTTAAGGAGCCTATTGGATTCAAGAAATTTTGAATGCTCTAAATTGCCAGTTTTTTTTTTTAAAAGAGATTTTATTTATTTATTTGACAAAGACAGAGAGAGCACAAGTAGGAGGGGGTGGCAGGCAGAGGGAGGGGGAGAAGGAAGCCTGATTTGGGGCTTGATCCCACCACCCTGGGATTATGACCTGAGCGGAAGGCAGATGCTTAACTAACTGAGTCCACCCAGACACCCACCAGTTTTATCTTTATGAATAAATCTATTATGGTTAACACAGGTTAGTTTTCCTTTTTCACCCTGGAAACAGCCAGATATACCTAGATATGAGTAATTACAACCAAGAATACAAAGACTTTGAGACTAACCAACCAAACAAACGAATGAGAATGGGTGGTTGTTTTATAGACCAATATCCAAGAAAATACATGTTCCTCTTTGCACTTTTTATTTATTTAATTAAAAACATTTTTAAAGATTCCTTTCTTTATTTATTCATGAGAGACACAGCAAGAGAGAGAGAGAGAGAGAGAGAGAGAGGCAGAGACACAGGCAGAGGGAGAAGCAGGCTCCATGCAGGGAGCCCAATGTGGGTGGGACTCGATCCCGGATCACACCCTGAGCCAAAGACAGATGCTCAACTGCTGAGCCACCCAGGCATCCAACTTGGCATTTTTTAAGCACTAACTTTATTTTTTAAAAAAGATTTACTTATTTATTCATGAGACACACACACACACACACACATACACACACACAGAGTGACAGAGAGAGAGAGAGAGAGAGAGGCAGAGACATAGGCAGAGGGAGAAGCAGGCTCCCCACAGGGAACCCAATGTGAGACTTGGTCCTGGATCCTGGAATCACTCCCTGAGCCAAAGACAGACACTCAACTGCTGAGCCACCCAGGGGTCCCTTAAGCACTAACGGGTAGCAGCAACTCAAGATATAAAACTTACATGAGGAGGAGAGCAATGGGGACCAAGTACTCTCTCAAGGCATACAACTGTGTGGAATCTTTGTCTTGTGTAAAGTGACCTCGGTCTATCTTGGGTCCAGGGCCTGGAGTGGAGATGGAGAGTTTGGAAGATGAGAAATCTATCTCAAGCTACCCCTGACATTTATTCATACATTAAACAGTATTTGTTTTGTGTATAGAATTAATTGAATATAATTGAGTACCAATTGATAGTAAAATCATTAAATGGGTGATTGTGGGGGAATTGACATTTACATGGTGCCAAAGAAACCAGATGATTTCCCAGTTTAAGAGGGATACCAAAACATAATGGAGGGATCTGACCCAAATCCACTGGTAAATTTTTGTATTGCCAAGATAGGGCAACCAGCTATAGGTGTGTTCTGTTGTAATAGAATGCAAAGAAATAACATCACCCATGATGAACTATAGCCAAAAATGTGTAAATCAAATGTAATCAAGCTGTGGGTTCTAATTTCTCATTTTTGGGAAATTCAGGAGAAAGAGGAACTCCATCTCAGGGAAATGATCAAATTCTGAAAGTGGGTCATTCTACCAAACAACTGACCTGGTTTCATCAATGATGGAAGCCTATGGATAAATACTCCCCCTTTTTCTCCCAGATAGATAGTCTTGAGAAAAAGTTTCAGGTTATTCTGTGGGGTTTAGCAACTAGTCCCTGTAAAGGTGATAATGTCAGCTTGATAATACACACAATTTAGTGGCTTGTAGTATATTCACAAAATTGTGCAAACATCACCATCATCTAATTCCCAAATGTTTTAATTACTCTAAAAAGAAACCCTGTATGCATTATCAGTAACTCTTGTTCCTCTTTTCCCCTAGCCCTTGGCAACAAGGATTTTACTTACTGTCTCTATGGTTTTGCCTATTCTAGACATTTCATGTGAATGGAATCATACAATATATAGCCTCTTGTACCTGGATTCTTTTACTTAGCATAATGTTTTTAAGGTTCATCCATATTTTAGCCTGTATTGGTACTACACTCCTTTTATATGGCTGAATAATACGTCATTGTGTGGACATGCCATATTTTGCTTATCTATTCATCAGTTGATAGACATTTGGGTTGTTTCTACTTTTTTGCTGTTATGAGTAATACTGCTATGAACACACTCATACAAGTTTTGTGTGACACATGTTTTCATTTATCTTGAATTTATATATCTTAGAGTGGAATTATCAGATCATATGATATCATTCATTATGCTTATCTTTTTGGGATACTACCAAATTTGTTTTCCAAGCAGCATTTTGGAAACTGTTCATACCATTTTGTCTTCCACTAGCAATGTGCAAATGTTCCTTTTTCTCCACATTCTCCCCAACACTTGTTATTAACTTTCTTTTTGATTATAGCCATCTTTTAAAAATTTTTTTATTTTTTATTTTTTTATTTTTTTAATAAATTTATTTTTTATTGGTGTTCAATTTGATTATAGCCATCTTAATAGGTATGAAGTGATATTTAGTTTTTTTCCCCAAAATAATAAATTCTATTTGAAGCTAAAGTTATATAAAGAGACCTTAGAATGAGGAAACAGATGACAGCAACCTAATAAATTTCCTAGTAAAACAATTCAAATGCACAACAGTGAACTTTGGTACTGGTGATTGTAGTTGAGGAAAGTAGCTTATAGAACTTGCAGCACAGCATAAACAATCCATTTCAGGAAGAAACACATTTTTCAGGTAGAGTGAGAAGCTGTGAGATTACAAAAAAGCAGTCCCTATCAATACAGAAAGGTCCAAGTCTTGCAACTAAAGCACCAGGAGAGGATGAGTGGGTGGGGTGGGAGGGAGAGACTTCCCAAGCTGAACGGCATTTAGTTTTGTGTCTAGGGCATAATTTCTTGTGTCCTGCTGGAAAGCCTCTTTGTGGCTTTGATTTACATTTTCTAATTCAGTTTTTTTTATCTTTAAAATATTTTATTTATTTATTTGAGAGAGCGAGAGAGAGCACGAGTGGGGGCAGAGGCAGAGAGAGAGAGAGAATGAGAAGCAGACTCCTTGCTGAGCAGGAGCCCCCAGGGAGCCAGATTCTGGGCTCCATCTCAGGATCCTGGATCACAACTTGAGCCCAAGGCAGCTGCTTAACCAACTGAGCCACCCAGGCACCCCTTCTAATTCAGTTTTAACATACCTTAGTTTAATTTACTATTTTGTAATTAAAAAAAACATTTTATTTATTTATTCATGAGAGACACAAAGAGAGAGAGAGAGAGAGAGAGAGGCAGGCAGAGGGATAAGCAGGCTCCATGCAGGGAGCCCAATGCAGGATTCGATCCTGGAATCCCAGGATCATGCCATGAGTGGAAGGCAGGCGCTCAGCCATTGGAGCCACCCAGGCGTCCCTGCTTTGTAATTTTTAACTTAAATTTTTATTTTATAATTTTCTTGGTGCCATGAAAATCTTGATTCCTTATATGATTAATAAATCATTTATTTTCCTTGTCTTATGTTTCAACATCTTACTTTTTTATGTTATAAAAGATGTTAAAACCTTTTAAAAAATGTTTTCTTTTAGGATTTGTTCTTAGATTTTGGCCTTCTTTGTGGAGAGAAAGTTCTTTTTCACCAGGCTAGATTTGGAAAAGAGAAAGGAGAATTTACTGAAGCAGAAACATAGGAGAAGGGTAATGGTATATCTTGGTGGTATTAAGGAAAACACAAAACCTTTTCTTTTTCCCTGAGTACAAAGAATTATGTTTTACTGCCGAACATGTGGAAATATAGTAAAGGGGAAAATTGAAATCATGTGTTTCCTACCACCCAGAGATAGTGATTATTAATGCTTTGGTGTATATGCATACAAAGTTTTTCCAAGTATAAAAGCAATAATTCAGAGGATCACCAATACCAGTCCAATCAGGCAGGCAGAACCTTGCCAACAAAGACCTAGGTATTCTAGAAATATTTCTAATATTTCAAGATTCTTGCTAACATGCAGGGTCTAGCTCTGGGAGGGGAGTAGACAGGGTTCAGGGAAGGTTCTTAGCCTACAGACTGAGTTTTGAGCAGGGTTCCAGATCTGTCTATCAATGAAGCAGGTATAGAGGACAGGATGGAAGGCTCCTGGGTCCAAGGGAACTGGTTTATTGCCAAGCCCTATAAGAATAGTAGGGTTATAGCTTCTGTGGGCATCTTTTTCCTGATAGGGCTGTCTCAGGAAAGCAGATAGACTTGACCTCTATAGATGGAACTCATCAGAAGTTCCAAACTTGGGTTTGGAAGAGAAAGACAGGCAAACCAAAACAAGGACTAACATTGTGCAGGTTGAAAATGAGTCTTATTTCTAATTATATTATACATTTTCTGGAGAAAAATATTTAAAAGTATGTTTTAACATGGTGACTTTTTTTCCCCTCTGAAGCTATTAGTGGGCTTAGTTGAATGTTTAAAGGAGAGTATCATAGAGATGTGCTCACAGAGTATGTTAATGACTATTTTTAATGGTAGAAGCAGAAAATTGCATTGTGTTATGGGAAGCAATTAGAGATATTTGAGGAATGTGTGTTCTCGTTGCCCTTACAATAGCTAAATAGCTTTTAGGTTTCAGTCAAAGTGTTCCCCGCCCCGCCCCCCCCCCCCCCCCCCCCGAAAGTTCTAATAAGATGCAAACTATACATCAGTGGAGAGCCTGGTCCAGTCGTGGGTGTTCAATAAATATTAAACACCAACAACAATCGCTGAAGTTTCCTATGTTATGTCTGCTCCAGAAAGGATTTCTTTAGCAGAACTATGGATTAAGGATAGCCTGGGGCTGCAAGAAAGAGAGACATAGAAACTTTGCCCACAGCCCAATCCCACACACCAATGTGTCAGAACAAAAGATCAGTATATGGCAGTAACCTCTGCGGTCCTCTGGGCACACTGAGCTGCCTTTTCTTGCTATTGGCCTTTTATGAATAAGGAGTTGAATCAGCCTGTGATAAGGCAACTGAGAAGTGCTGGCATTTTGAAAGGGATAACCTGTGAATATGGTCCTGGGTTTTACTTACATATTTACATCTCCTCAGGTCTAACTGCAACTTGAGAAGAAGCTGGGAATAAGGAGATAAGTATTCTTTGGCCCAAATGAAGGGCAGAAGTCAGTCCCCCCTCTGATCTGCAGTCTGGATCTCATATCTGAGAGTTGAATCTCTATTGCATGCAGGACAAGTGCAGATTGTGCAACAGAGGGCCCCTGTGTGCATCTGACAGGAGAAGTTTGTTCCGAGTGTCATAGTGTTGCTTTCATCTTGATAGACCAGCACAGTCTGGGTGAAATGGTTGGGGGAGGGTGCTGGGGAAAGGAGAAATGCTCAGGTAGCTGAACAATGAGAGCTTACATGCTACATGGCCAGAAATGAAAGGGAGCACACAGATGGCTCAGTGAAACTACTGGTTAGCTAAGGCAACTGAGAAAGTGGAGTGGGGAATTCAGAAAAAAGAACATTTGTGAAGGCTGAAAATAATCAAAGGGCTCAGAAACATGTACTGGAAAAGTGATGGGAAATACAGTTATATGTCCATTAGCCACAGCACCATCACCATCAATCATCTTTAGTCTATGATGAAAATTCAAAACTCAAGAGAGACCTGTCTTGACTTGTGTCTATACTTCACGTTGGAGTATTTATTTTTGTCCTCAGTATTAGAAGACGCTGCCACTGATGGCATTACTATTCGGTGCAAAGCTGCTCCATTAATGACACACAGTCCCATCTTGTCTAAGTACACATGTAGACAGTCTGTCTATCAACGTTGGTGGCTTTCCCTCTTCACCTCCAGGGCTGCACGAAATCTCAGTTAACAAAAGCTCCTCTACGTGTCAAGTATGTAGCATCATCGATCTGTTGCCTGCTATGGTTCCCAGGAGTCAGAGGATATTCTGCATCACTAACTGTTGTGCTTCTGCACATTCTTCCCACTTCTCTTTTGTTGACCCTGCTTCTAATCAAGCTTCTTTGGCTTGCAGTGGGTGCAGCCGCTGATGTTCAGGGGCAGAGAGTCATTGAGCAACAGCTTAGAGCCTGACGGAGTGACTACATTCTGGATCATTGTTTTTGGTACTCCTATGTTTCCACTGACGTTAATTATGGTCTGTGGGTGAGGGCTGTGGAGATTGGCGGGGGAAACAAGTACGAGCCCAAGCTACCGTCATTCTTCCTCATTTTGAGAGATGCTTACAATGCACAGGTTTAATTTAGTTGACTGGTGCCATGCCTTGGTCTTTTTGAAGTGATGTCCACAGAAAGAAGTTTTTTTGAAGGTGTTCCCCCCCCCCCTTTTTAAGCTACCATGCATCTCTGAACAAGTTGCCTAGGAGGTGGTATTTGCATTTAGTTCTCCCGGTGGATTTCTGGAAGTTTCCCTGTGAGGATGGCAATATTATCTCAGGCTTTGGATTACATTTTTCACACTGATATGATTTTGTATCATCTAGGACAAAATTCCATGGAATTGAATGTTTTTTTCTTGCATGTTGGGTTTAGAAGTACAGCCACTGAATATATAGAAGTTCCTGAATGCACCAATGTTTTATGATACTGCCTTCTGTGCTGGCTTGATATTTAAGAGGATGCTGGGCATAGTCTGATTCTGGCTTTTAGAAGCATGGTTTTGTCTAGCACACTGCACAAATAGATGTACCCAAATTCAACTGGTGGTGGAGAGCAGATTTCATAGCTGGTGTAAAGTCTGCCACCAAATCTAACATGCTGGCTTCATTATTATTTTAGGAGTTTAGGGAAATTTTCTTGTCAAGATACCTACTTGTTAAGAATCTGGTGTAAGAATATGAGTTAGGCTAACAAAATACATTGAACCAATAGTATCAAAGATGTGGAAGTAAAGTAGGTCAGGGTTAAGTTTAAGAATTAAAGTTCTGTGCTTTTTGATGATAATGTCTGATGCCACAAAACTTGGTCCTCTTGCTGCACTGACGAAAAGAGCATGTCTCTAAAACAGGTGTGACATTTAGACACTTTTTTAAAAAAGAGTTATTTATTTGAGAGAGAGAATGTGAGAAAGCGCATTCACAGCAAGGGGGAGGGCCAGAGGGAGAAGCAGACTCCCCGCTGAGCAGGGAGTCTGACATGGCACTTGATCCTGGGACTCTGAAATCGTGACCTGGGCAAAGACAGAGGCTTAACCAACTGAGCCACCCAAGTGCCCCTAGACACCTGTTTTCTTTACCATTTTCCATATTCTGCTTTTATTGAAACTGTTCTTTTCCATAGAGGTTTACATGGCTTGGTCGAAATAAAAATAAAAGAGATGAATAGAAATAGGAAGATCTCTATTATTTATTAAGTAGAGTGGTTTATATGATATGGGCATAAAAATTAGAAAAATATATATTGGATAAATATGAAACATTTAATATATATATATATAAATGAGATGTATTATACATTATTACAATAATAATAAATTACAATATTAGGGGGTTAAAGAGGGATTTGCCTTCCTACTTTCAAGTATTACTTGGATTTTTGTAATCAATTTGTTAATTTTGTAAAGAAAAATACATATGTTTATCAATTATCTTTGGCTATCTTTGAGGAGAATCCCTAGTTCTCTATAAAGTGAAGCAACATTTTTTAATAGTTGCTCAGGTGTCCAAGGATAAAAGATATTTTCAGACAGACTCTTGGTCAGAAGAGAGAACCTTGAGTATTGGGGGTTTATCAATCTTGAGAGATATAATTGAAGAGAATAAATATTAAAAATTAAAGTATTTAAATAAAAAATGAAGGTTGCCCCTGGTCATAAATATGTGGCTATTCATTTTATTATATACAGCTAGCGTGACTGATGCTTTTGACCCACAAGGAGACAAAAGAAGAGATAGATGTGATCTCATCCCGTAAGGATTATCTAATTAAGGCAGAGAGTATAGACCTGAACAGCAATCAACTAATCCCAAAGCAACCTAAAACCAAGTGCAGAACAATGTGGTGAGCATGCTATACATAATTTAAAAGAATTCAAGATAGGAAAACACTCAGCTTAGTTAGTCATGGCCATTTTGTGTCCAAGAAAGGATCATTTGAAATCAACAGCTCTAATTCAGGAATCCCTGGGTGGCGCAGTGGTTTGGCACCTGCCTTTGGCCCAGGGCCTGATCCTGGAGACCCGGGATTGAGTCCCACGTCGGGCTCCCGGTGCATGGAGCCTGCTTCTCCCTCTGCCTGTGTCTCTGCCTCTCTCTCTCTCTCTCTCTCTGTGACTATCATAAATAAATAAAAAATTAAAAAAAAATCTAATTCAAAAAATAAATATTAGGATGAATAAGTCATACTTAGTGTTCCTCAGAAGATTATAATTTTTATAATCCTTAGAGATAAAATGCAACTGGAGGATGGAGGAATCTATAGTTAATTTTTCTGAAGACATCGAAGTGTCATAACATACGGAAAAGACCTCAAAAGATGGGAATTACTTTATTACAAGAAGCATGGCTAGATGAATATGCCAGGCAAAAGCACAATAAGCAGCATCAATGTACGAAGGGTATAAGATTCTGGGGCAGGCTGTTGACTGGAGTTTGGGAAGATTAAAAGGTGCAGGTCCCAGAATAACATATTAAGACACTTAGACTCTATCCTACAGATAATATAAAGTCATTGAAGGCCATAAAACACGAGTAGGTCTGAAACAGTTACTATGAAATATATACAAAAAATTGTAATTCAGAAATTAAAACAACAGTTCTGGTCTGCACAGGCGCAGTCCTGCTTCAGGGTACAAGATGCGTGAGCTGCTTCTCTGACCGAGCAGAAGCTGCCACCAGGCTGCTGGGAACGAGGCAGCCTACCTCCTTGGTCCGGAGTTCCCAGCCCCGCAAATCTGAGGGCCTGACTGTGACCTGCTCAAGCGTGGTCACATTCTTCTTTTTCTTCTTCTTCTTGTTCTTCTTCTTCTTGTTCTTCTTCTTGTTCTTCTTGTTCTTCTTCTTGTTCTTCTTCTTCAAGATTTGATTATTTATTTATTTATTTATTTATTTATTTATTTATTTATTTATTCATGAGAGACACAGAGAGAGGCAGAGACATGGGCATAGGAGAAGCAGGCTCCCTGCAGGGAGCCCGATGTGGGACTCAATCCCAGGACTCCAGGATTAGGCCCTGGGCTGAAGGCAGCGCTAAACCGCTGAGCCACCCGGTCACCTTCTATATAGACTGGCCAACGTGTCAAAAGGGCATTCAAAGTCTGCCCCCACTGTCTTCAGAGGACCCTGAGGGTTCCCAGACCTTTGTCATACCCCCTGTCATCCTACGAGGCTCAAAGAGAGCTTAATGCCGTTTCTGAAATCTCTTCCAAGAAAGTAAAATGAGCCAGCTCTGTCACTGCTCCTCCATCATCTCAGACAGACATTCTGAGTCTGAAGATACCTTGAGTCCCTGTGAGACACCCACAGGGTGTCTGGGAGCAGAATCTCAACCCCCAAACAGCCGGCAGATGAGCTGTCCAAGCCCTCAAACACAGAAGAGGAGCCTGCGACCCCTGGGCTTGAGGCTCTGCCCACCGAGGTGGTGCTGATGGAGAAGCTGGGTCCCTCCAGAGGCAGGTCACTAGGGCGTTGTCTATGAGGGTACACTCCGTTTACAGGCGGGCAGGTGCTTGGCCTGGGCCGACCCATCTCCGAGCCAGGGCAAGGAGAGGGGAACCCCTTTTTGAGAATGGGAGTGCAAGCCATAGTCCAGCTGCAGACCTGCCTCTGGATAGCTTTCGCTTAGACTCTGACAGCAAGTCTATCCATCTACAGGGATAATGAAGGTGCAATTTGTGTAACATAAAATGCAGTATTTTAAAGTGTACATTCAATGGGTTTTAGTATATTCCTGATATTGTGTAACCATCACCAGTGTCTAAAACTGGAGCATTTCCATTACCCCAAAAGGAAACCCTGTACCTTTTAGCAGTCACTTCCTAGTCTTCCTTCTCTCCAGCCCCTGGCAACCACTAATCTAATTTCTGTTTCTATGGATTTGCCTATTCTGGGCATTTTATATAAATGGAATCATACAATTAAAAATAAAGCAAAACAAAGCATAAAAATAGAAAAAACCCTCCACTTCAGAAAGAAAGCCTAAGAAATAAGCTCGTAGCTTCTCAAACAGGTGCTATTGACATTTCAGGCATGCCTATTTAACTAATCACACCACAGATGATTCTGACCAAAAGATATTACAATGTACACAGTTTTTGGCACACTAAATCCTTTCCCATATAGCACTGAAATAATGTCTGAAAAATAATAGTTTTATTTATAGTCACAGCTTTTTGCTTCATGTTGTACAAAAAAGAAAATCCCCAAAGCAATATCAAAAGGAAAACAAAAGGTTTGAGGCACAAGAAAATCACAGTTTTACTTAAAAGCTGTTCTTAGTTTCTAACTACTATTACTGTTACTACTACCAATTGCTACTTACCTTTTATTGAGTTCCTGCTATGGGATATATATATATATATATATTTATATATATATATTTATATATATATATAAAATATTTAAAAATATTTTATTCTAGAGAGCATACTTAACATGTTAAGATCTACCTTCTTAACAAATGTTTAAGTGCACAATATATGATAGTTGACTAAAAGTACAATGTTGTACAGCAGACCTCTACAGCTTATTTATAGTGCTTTATGAAACTTTATGGTTGTTGATTAGTAGCTCTCTATATCCTCCTCCTGCCTCCCTAACAGCTCTTGGCAAACACCCTCTGCTCTTTGATTCTATGTATTTGACTATTTTTGATAACTTATATAAATGGATTCATGTAGTATGCGTCTTTTTGTGGCTTATTATATTACACTTAGTATAATATTGTCAAAGTTCATGTTGTATATTGCAGAATTTCCTTTTTTTAAAAGGCTGAATAGTATTCCATTGTATGTATTGTATGTGTATACTATAGTTTTATACTATAGTTTCTTTATTCGTTCACATCTGATGGACAGTTAGGTTGTTTCTACATCTTGGCTATTGTGAATAGTGCTGCAAAGTACATAAGAGTGCTAGTATCTCTTTGAGATCCTGATTTCATTTTTTTGGGATAAATACTCAGAAGTGGGATTACTGGATCATATGGTGGTTCTATTTTTAATTTGTCTTAAAGATTTTATTTATTCATGAGAAACACACACACACACACACACACACACAGAGGCAGAGACACATGTAGAGGGAGAAGCAGGCTCCATGCAGGGAGCCTGATGTGGGACTTGATCCTGGGTCTCCAGGATCACACCCTGGGCTGAAGGTGGCACTAAACCACTGAGTCACCGGGCTGCCCTCTGTTTTTAATTTTTGATGAACTTCTATACTGTTTTCCATAGTGGCTGCATCATTTGTGCATTTCTACCAACAGTGTACAAGGGTTCTAATTTCTTCACATTCTGACCAATACTTGTTATCTTTTGTTTTTTGATAATAGTCAACCTGACAGGAGTGATATGACATCCCATTATGGTTTTGAATTGCATTTTCCTGATCATTAGTGACATTGAGCATTTTGTCATATACCTATTGGCTATTTGTATGTCATCTTTTTTTAAAATTTAAATTCAATTTGCCAACATTTAGTACATTATTAGTTTTGATGTAGTTTTCAATAATTCATCAGTTGCATATAACAGCCAGTGCTCATCATATCACATGCTCTCCTTAATGCCTGTCATCCAGTTACCCCATCCCCCCACCTATCTCCCTTTAAGCAACCCTCCATTTGTTTCCCAGAGTTAAGATCTCTCATGGTTTGTCTTCCTCTCTGATTTTTTTTCTATTCAGTTTCCCCTCCTTCCCTTATGGTCCCTTGCACTATTTCTTATATCCCCCATATAAGTAAAACCATATGATAATTGTCTTTCTCTGATTGACTTATTTCCCTTAGCATAATACCCTCCAGTTCCATCCACGTTGATGTAAATAGTGGGTATTCATCCTTTCTGATGGCTGAGTAATAGTCTATTATATATATCCATATCTCTATATCTATCTATCATCTATCTATCTATCTATCTATCTATCTATCTATCTATCTATCTATCATCACATCTTCTTTAACCATTTATCTGTTGACATCTTGGCTCCTTCCATAGTTTGGTCTTCTTTTTTAAAAACGTGTTTTATTTTTAAGTAATCTCTGTACCCAGTGTGGGGCTCGAACTCACAACCCTGAGATGGGGAGTCCCATACTCCACCAACTGAGCCAACCAGGTGCCAGAAGTTGTGTCTTCTTTGGACAAATAATGATGCAAGCTCTTAGTCCATTTTTAAATTGTATTATTAGTTTTTTTTAAATTATTGAGTTGTAAAAGGTCCTTATATATTTTGGATATTAACCCCTTATCAGACAGATGGTTTGCAAACATTTTATCCTAACTTATAGGTTGCTTTTTACTCTATTGATTGTTTCCTTTGCTGTGTAGAAGTGTTTGATATAGTCCCACATGTTTATTTACTTATTTATTTTTGTTGCCAGTGCTTTGGGTGTCAAATCATTGCCAAGATCAATGTCATAAAGCTTTTCCCTTATGCTTTTTTTCTAGGAGTTCTACAGTTTCAGGTCTTACATTTAAGTTTTTATTTTGAGTTGATTTTTGTGTATGGTATAAGACAAGAATCCAATTTCATTCTTTTGCATGTGGATATCTAGTTTTCCCAATACCATTTGTTGAAAGATTGTTCTTTCACTATTATATATTTTTGGCACTCTTGTTGAATATCAGTTGACAGTATATGCATGGATTTACTTCTGGGTTCTCTTTTTCTATTATATGGGTCTATATGTCTGTTTTTATGACAGTACCATTGCTATACTTTATGTTTTGAAATCAGGAAGTGTGATACCTCCACCTTTGTTGTTTTTTCTCAGGATGGATTTGGCTATTTGTGGTCTTTTGTGGTTCCATATGAGTTGTAGAATTGTTTTTCCTATTTCTGTAAAAACTGACTTTGGGATTTTGATAGGAATTGCATGGATCACTTTGGATAGTTTGGACATTTTAACAATATTAAGGTAAGTAAAGTAAGCCCATATATTATTCTAAATGCATTACCTATAGGAATATTCAAAAATTTTTTCTAATTCTAAGTTTTGCTTTTTTTTTAAAAGTAGGCTTTTTTTTTTCTTTTCTAAAGTGGAGTCCAACATGGGGCTGAACTCACACCCTGAGATCAAGACCTGAGCTGAGATCAAAAGTTGGAACTTAACCAACTGAGCCATTCAGGTGTCACACTAACTTTTGTTTTTTAAATGAACTGTTTATTTTAGAATAGTTAAGATTTACAGAAAATCCTTGAAGATAGTACAGAATGTTCCATACACCTGACACTTAATTTCCCCTATTATTTACATTTTACATTATTAAGGTACATTTGTCACAATTAATGAATCAATATTGGTTTATTATTATTTTTTTTTAAATTTTTATTTATTTATGATAGTCACACATTGAGAGAGAGAGAGAGAGAGAGAGAGAGAGAGGCAGAGACATAGGCAGAGGGAGAAGCAGGCTCCATGCACCGGGAGCCCGACATGGGATTCGATCCTGAGGCTCCAGGATCGCGCCCTGGGCCAAAGGCAGGCGCTAAACCGCTGTGCCACCCAGGGATCCCCTGGTACATTATTATTAACAGAAGTCCATACTTTTTTTTTTTCACATTTCCTTAGTTTTTCATCTAATTTCTTTTTTCTTTTCTAGGACCCATCCAGGATACCACATTTCCTTTAGTCATCATATTTCCTTAGGCTACTCTTGCTGTGATGGCTTATGATAGTGTTCTTAATTATCACAATAATTCCATGTGGTAAGACTATAGGTTGCTTATTTTTTTACAGGTGAGAAAACTGAGGCTAGGAAATGGAAAAGGAAGTCAACCCTGGAAATCTGGGCCAGAGCCCCCACTCTCAACCAGCGTACTGCCCTGCTTCTAATATTGGCTATTGGATACAAGGTAAATCAATGTACTACAACACACCTGAGCCATGATATAAGGAAACATGTGATAAATGCTTTAGAGCCTCCAAAGGTAAAGGTTACTTCTGGTTTGTAGGAGCTTAGTGAAATTTGAGAAAGATTTTATTTTATTATTATTTTTTCATTTTTATTTATTTATTTTTAATAATAAATTTATTTTTTATTGGTGTTCAATTTTGCCAACATACAGAATAACACCCAGTGCTCATCCCATCACGTGCCCCCCTCAGTGCCCGCCACCCAGTCACCCCCACGCCCGGCCCTCCTCCCCTTCTACCTCCCCTAGTTTGTTTCCCAGAGTTAGGAGTCTTCCATGTTCTGTCTCCCTTTCTGATAGTTCCTACCCATTTCTTCTCCCTTCCCCTCTATTCCCTTTCACTATTATTTATATTCCCCAAATGAATGAGACCATATAATGTTTGTCCTTCTCCGATTGACTTATTCACTCAGCATAATACCCTCCAGTTCCATCCACGTTGAAGCAAATGGTGGGTATTTGTCGTTTCTAATGGCTGAGTAATATTCCATTGTATACATAGACCACATCTTCTTTATCCATTCATCTTTCGATGGACACCGAGGCTCCTTCCCCAGTTTGGCTATTGTGGACATTGCTGCAATAAACATCGGGGTGCAGGTGTCCTGGCGTTTCATTGCATCTGTATCTTTGGGGTAAATCCCCAGTAGTGCAATTGCTGGATCGTAGGGCAGATCTATTTTTAACTCTTTGAAGAACCTCCACACAGTTTTCCAGAGTGGCTGCACCAGTTCACATTCCCACCAACAGAGTAAGAGGGTTCCCTTTTTTGAGAAAGATTTTAACAATGAGATGAAGTTTGAGCTGGGCCCTAAAGATTGGTAGGAGTAATTGTATAATACTTTATAGTTCTTTTTAAATATATTAGAATACCTGTCCCAATTCATTTTTATAACATCTTCAAGGATAAATGATTGGTTTTGTCCTGGAGCGAATGGCTTGAAGACAAGAAGTTTTAGGTCTTGGTTTGGTAAACTTTCAATATCTAAACAAAGTCATAGAATTTTATTTTACTTGCAAAAGGACAAAACATTTTAAAAATAGGTTTTTTAACCTATGAACATTTAGTCTTAGAATTAGTTTGATCACATTCCCCAAATCCCAACCAATTAAAGATGATGATGAGGTCAATTTTGTTTGATTAATTCATTGTTGATTCTTTTACACCATTCTGGCACCTAGAAAGTATTGAATAAATATTTGTTGAATGAGTGAATGAACCCTGATTCAATTCAGAGAAATGTTAAAGATTTCTTGATAATAGACTTAGCAGATGGAGGCTAGTTAGGGTTTCCCTTCTCAGATAAAAACACTGTTAGAGAATTCTCAGCATCTTTTAGGACTTGTACATGTTCAGACTCTTTGGAATCTCTATAAAGGAGAAACAGAGAAGATCTAGAGAGTGCCCTTTTGCTCTTCCCACCAACTTTTCCATCACCCCGAACCCTACCCCTCTGAATTTGTAAAAATTCGTTCTTGGAATGTTCTAAGAATATGTTCTATTAATGTTTATAACTCTTCTAGAAGGTAAGAGGAAAGTCTTAGTATATGAAGTTTATGTATTTGAAATGAACTCTAGTCAGCAATTATTTTTAAATGACAATTAGTAGCTTTTGTATTAATAAACTATGTTCACCTGGGGCAACAATTAGGTGATTCATAATTGGTTTTATAAAGTAAACTTTTTAAAAAGGTCCATTTTGGTTCAGAGGAGAACGTGATATATTTGTCATATATTTGATCTTTAGAGTTTGGAGAAAATTACTAAAATTTTCAAATTTGATATCAATGACAGGGAGGATTGAAAATATGTCCTTTGGAATTATGACCTTTTCCCCTTTGCCATCTTCCCCCAAACAAGAGGATATGTTTTAAAAAAGAAAAACTAGCCAGTTGGACGTAGTCCTGGCAGATTGAATCTAACCTTGCATGAACCTGGAAAACTGCCCTCTAGTGGGACTTACTGAAATTTAGGCCTAGAGGGTTCCAATAGAGTTTTGTCTTGGGGTCAAGGGTTGGATAAAGTTCTCTCTCTCTCTCTTTTTTAAAAAACATATTTTATTTATTTATTCATGAGAGAGAGATAGAGAGAGAGAGAGAGAGAGAGAGGTAGAGACACAGGCCGAGGGAGAAGCAGGCTCCATGCAGGGAGCCGGATGTGGGACTTGATCTTGAGGCCCCAGGACCACAGCCCAGGGAAAAGGCTGTGCTAAACTGCTGAGCCACCTGAGCTGCCCATGCGTAAAGTTCTCTGTCTTTTCTCAGATCTAAAGCAGTGATAGAAATGGCAGCTTAAAGTAGAAAGAGTAAAGATCAAATATGATCCATAGAATATGCATTTAAACATTTTATTATTCTTTTTGTTTATCAGCTCATGTTTTAGTAAAACCTGTATTTTCCAAGTGGTTATAAATATGTAAAAAAGATACTATAACTCAAAATAAAATTAATAAAATTGAAAAAGGTGTAGGTAGGCTAATTTTATGAAGAATAGAGGCATGCATGGTCATTTACTACGTGGTAACTGGTTTTGATGTTTGATTTTGACTGTGACTTTGAGAAAAATGGTAACACCTTTATTTTATTTTAAAATTTTATTTATTTATTCCTGAGACACACACACACACACACACACACACACAGACAGAGACAGAGACACAGGCAGAGGGAGAAGCAGGCTCCATGCAGGGAGCCTGACATGGGACTCAATTCTGGGACTCCAGGATTACCCCTGAGCTGAAGGCGGCGCTAAACTGCTGAGCCAACCGGGCTGCCCAACACCTTTAAATTTAAACTTAAATTCTGTTTTTTGTACAATTATGTTCCTATGTGGATACCTTGGAAATATTCAGGCAATTCAATGGATCTGTCCTGACAATCAAGGCAGAAATATGTATTAGCACCATAAGAGAGAAACTCTGAGTGTCAACCTAATGGGCAGGGAGTAGTTGTCTCTTACAGGGTTTGATTTGACCCCTATTTGTTTATAAGATGAAGGATGTTGAAAGGGAGAGCACTGAATATCTTTCAAATATTCATTCTCTAGCCAGCAATTAGAGATGCATAACTTCAGTTCTACATATCTCCAGTCAAGAATTCTTTGTCAACCTACCTCTGGGAAACAAACAAGGGGTGGTGGAAAGGGAGGTGGGTGGGTGGGAGGGTTGGGGTAACTGGGTGATGTGCACTGAGGGGGGCACTTGACAGGGTGAGCACTGGGTGTTATTCTATATGTTGGCAAGTTGAACTCCAATAAAAAAAAATACCCCCCCCAAAAAAAAGAAAAATAATATTGTTAAATAATTTCACTGGAAAAAAAAAGAATTCTTTGTCAAAACCTAGGCCATTATCAATGAATACTTTAATTCCCAACAAACACCCAAGTACAGTGATCAGCATCAGAATCACCTGGAAGGTCTGTTAAAAACAGTGACTTAGGGGCCTGGCCCTAGACTAGTTTGGGCAGAATCTCAGGGTGGAGAGATGAATGAGCCATAGCGATTCTTATATCCACTGAAGTTCTGGAATCCCTGAAGTGATATATTGAGAGCCCCTTGAGAGCAAAGTTCATTAGAATACAGGATAGGTACCTGAGAAGGAGGAAAGACTCTGCCAAGATGAAGGGAAGAGGAGAGATGGGGTAAATGGGAGATAGCAAAGGTGAACTTCAGCCTTTTCATGATTCTGTTCAGGATCCGTCCCCAGAAGAGTTAGTGTTATTCTGGTTAGTGATTCTATGACTAATTTCCCTCATCAAGAAAACGAGAGACATGAAAAACTTTTGGAAATGGCAGTGGTAGCCCATTAGAATGCATTGAAAAACAAAGAATTCTCAGAGATAAACTTAACTGAGCCCCAAGGGGTAGAGGCTTTTCATTTGTGCTAGCTCCAGTGACATGTGGTGTAGATCCAGATATGTCCTGTGTCTTGTGATTACAGTCTTTCTTTTGAAAACAGTTGCTGACAATCTGTCACTCCTTTGTTAAAGCTCAGCCCGTTTGAAAATGCGGGGTATCAGCTGCTGTTGCTGTAGGTCCATTTCTGTTTTCCAGCAGGTGGGTGTGTCTGTTTCTTTCCTTTCATCTCCATCCAGGCTTTCTTCTTTCAGGCACTTTCCGGTTTGTCAAGCCAAGTATGCCTGTCATGTTGGAACCCAGCCCTGGGACACTCACCAACTTCTCTTTGTGTTAGTATCTCCCTTGACTATGTTTCCACTCTTCCTTATCTTCCTAAAGCCTACCAATCCATTTGTATGGTCACCTACATGTCCTATTCTCCTTATTGTGGGTGCTCAAAAACCACCAGTTTCCCTGCTGGCCTCACCTCTGTGTTTTCACTTCTTTTAGACTACGCCAAGCACAGGCCCCATAACCAAGGTGTTCAATACACAGCAGCTATTATTATTCATATTATTTTTGTATGAAAATGTTCCATGTTACTATTGCTCATAATGTTTTTCTTTCTTTGTACTTGTGTGGATTTTCTTGGATTTGGGGTTCCAAGAGAGATGGGAGACTAGGAAATACAGCTCTTACTCATGTGACCCAAGAATAAGGGGACTGTGAGCAGGAAGGAGAGCTGTGATCTATAAACATGCTATTCACTGCCTACTCAGAAAGGGGTTTCTCTCAGGATCAGGCCCTTGGTGACTTTTACCTGAGTGTTGAAGTGGTTTCCTCTTTAAGCACAAGCCATCTCCAGAGGAATTTGCTTGCTGGAAGACACATGGTTCCTTCAGTTACACTTTTTTGAGTGAAAGCTTTGAAGTTCTACTTGGACCAGCTCAGAATGTCCTAGGTAAGTCCTACCTGGTGGGGCAATGGAGCCTCTACCATATTATGGGTTTTTGCTATGTCCTGGCTCTGATGGTAACATAATTCTCCAGCTTCCTGATATGCTATTCAATTGCTGCTGATTTCTGCTATTCTGCACAAGAATTCTCTAGATTGAGGAGCCTATAGATAATGATGTCCCTGGCTTATTAATTTGAGATCTCTAGGAATGAGCTTCCGGTACAATCTATTCTTTCTTTCCTTTTCAACTTCGAAACTACAACATGAAAAACATAAATACTTATACCTAGGATTCTTTGATTGGTGTCTCCCTGTAAGCCACAGGTTCTCACACATTTTCTACTCCAAGGGTTCTCAAAGTGTTACCACGCAGGGGAGCTTTTTCCATGGAATTCTGCTATGTCCTATTCTTTCACACTCTCTCTATTAAAGGTTACTAATTCCCATTAGTAATAGCCTTTAAGAATGTTGGGAAGGAGCACAGACTGATTAGGACTCTTTGATAGAGTGAGAAAAATATTTCTTATTTTTCTAGTTTTATTGGTATAATTGACATATAACATTGTATAAGCTTAAGGTATACAGCATGGGCAGCCCCAGTGGCCCAGCGGTTTAGCGCTACCTGCAGCCCGGGGTGTGATCCTGGAGACCCGGGATTGAGTCCCACGTCGGGCTCCCTGTATGGAGCCTACTTTTCCCTCTGCCTGTGTCTCTGTCTCTCTGTCTGAATTTGATGCTTGTATATATTGTGAAATTATTGTCAGAGTAAGGTTAGTTAACACCTCCATTACCTCACATAATTACTTTTGTGTGTGTGTATAGTAATAACATTTAAAATTTAGTCTCTTAGCAACTTTTAGGTATATAATACAGTATTTTTAACTATAGTCATCATGCTGTACATTAAATCCCCAGAACTTATTCATTTTATAACTGGGAGTTTGTACCCTTTGATGAACATCTCACTATTTCTCTACCCCCATCTCCTGATAACCACCAGTAGAAACTCTCTGTTTGATGACTTTGGCTTTTTAAAAATGCCATATATAGGTGATATATAGTATTTTTTTCTCTGTCTGACTTATTTCTCTTAGCATAATGCCCTCGAGGTTTATCCATGTTGTTGCAAATGGCAAGATATCCTTTTTTCCTTGTGGCTCAATAATATTCTATTGCATGTATATATACCACATTGTCTATATCTATTAATCTGCAGACACTTAGGTTGTTTCCAGGTCTTGGCTATTGTAAGTAATGCTGCAGTAAACATGGGAGTGCAGCTATCTCTTCAAGATTTTGATTTCGGGATACCTGAGTGGCTCAGTGGTTGACCGTCTGCCTTTGGCCCGGGACGTGATCATGGAGTCCCGGGATCGAGTCCCACATCAGGGCTCCCTGCATGGAGACTGCCTCTCTCTCTGCCTGTGTCTCTGCCTCTCTCTTTGTGTCTCTCATGAACAACAACAAAAAATCCTGGTTTCGTTTCCTTTGGATATATAGTCAGATGTGTTATTGCAGAATCATATGATAGTTCTGTTTTTAATTTTTTGAGGAACCTTCATACTGTTTTCTGTAGTGGCTACACCAATTTATGTTTCCACCAACAGTGCGCAGGATGCCTTTTCCTTCACATCTTTTAAGTATTGTTACCTATGTTTTTAGTGTTAGCTGTACTAGCAGGTACGAAGTGACATCTCCTTATGGTTTTGATTTGCATTTCCCTTATGATTAATGATGTTGAGCATCTTTTCATGTATTTTTTGGCCATTTGTATGTGTTCATTGGAAAAATGCCTCTTCAGGTTCCCTGCCTGTTTTTAAATTGGACTGTTTGGTTTTTTTTGCTGAAGAGTTGTATAAGTTCCTTATATATTTTGGATATTAAAGCCTTATCAAATAAATGGTTTGCAAATATTTTCTCCCATTTCATAGGCTATCTTTTCACTTTGTTGATTGTTTCTTTTCCTGTGTAGAAGGTTTTCAGTTTGATGTAGTCCCACTTGTTGAAATAAACCCATTCATACCTTGGAGATATTGCAGGTTTGGCTCCAGACCACTCCCAATAAAGTGAATTCTGCAGTAAAGTGAGTCAACTGAATTTTTTGGTTTCCCAGTGCATATAAAAGTTATGTTTACGTATACTATAGTCTATTAGGTGTGTAATAGCATTACATCTAAAAATGTGTATATCTTAATGAAAAAATACTTTATTGCTAAAGAATGCTAACCATCATCTGAACTTTCAGGGAGTCTTAATTTTATTGTTGATTAGAAGGTGTTGCCATAATATGGATGGCTGCTGACTGATCATGGTGGTGGTTGCTGAAGGTTGGGGTGGCCATGGCAATTACTTAAAATAAGAAGTTTAACTCATTGACTGACTCTCTCTTTTATGAATTAATTCTCTGTAGCATGTGATGCTGTTGATAACATTTCATCTACATTAGAACTTTCAAAATTGAGGTCAATCCTCAAATCCTGTCATTGATTTATCAACTAAGTTTATGCTCTGAATCCTTTGTTGTAATTTGAACAGTCTTAACCAGGAGTAGATTCCATCTGAAGAAACCACTTTTGGGGCATCTGGGTGGCTCAATTGGTAAAGCATCTTCAGCTCACATCATGATTTCAGGGTCTTGGGATTGAGCTTCATATCAGGCTCCATGCTCAGGGGTAGTCTGCTTGTCCCTCTCTCCCTCTCCCTACTCATGTTCTCTCTCTCTCTCTCTCTCCCTCAAGTAAATAAATAAAATCTAAAAAAAAAAAAAAAAAAAAAAAAAAAAAAGAAACCGCTTTCTTTGCTTATTCATGAGAATAAACTTCTCATCTCTGAAAATTTTATCATGAGGCTGGGAAAACTGGATTATCACATGCAGAAGAATGAAATTGGATCTCTATGTTACACAACTCACAACAATTAACTTGAAATGGATTAAAGACTTAAAGCATAAGATCGGAAACCATTAAAACTTCTAGAAAAAATACAGGAAAAAGTTCCTTGACATTGGTCTTGGTGGTGATATTTTGGATGTAATATCAAAAGCACAGGTGAAAAAGAGTGAAAATAAGTAAGAAAAATACTTCTTGAGCTTTAAGTTATCTGTCAGAGTAGACTATATAGGCCTTTTCTTTCTATTCTAATTCCTCCTCAACCATTACAGTTAAGCAGATAAAAATATATCTGAAAGCCAATCAACCAACCTACAAACAAACAAACAAATCCAACCTCTCTCCCAAATCTCTGAAACTGTCCCAAAGTCAATCTTTCCCCCACCCCTTTCCTGATCTTCCAGATTCGATTCACCCTTTTGGACTATGTTTCTTTTGAACTTGCTTTTTACATCAACTTACCCATCACTGACAGCTCTGCCCTTGTTTTTAGCCACCCCTCAAACATCACTCTCCCGAGAACCCTCAAACAATTATTGTTTGTGCTTCATTTGATGCTATTGCTTAGATGTGTGTGTGTGTGTGTTTAATTAGTAAGACTGTTTACTTTTTTTTTTTAAAGATTTTATTTATTAATTCATGAAAGACACAGAGAGAAAGAGAGGCAGAGACATAGGCAGAGGCAGAAGCAGGTTCCATGCAGGAAGCCCGATGTGGGACTGATCCCAGGACTCCAGGATCAAGCCCTGAGCCAAAGGCAGATGCTCAACTGCTGAGCCATCCAGGCATCCTAGGATTGTTTGCTTCTTGAAGGTACTGTAGTTTATACCCCCTAGAGAAGCTAGGATACTGACTTTCAAAAAAGCAGCAACTCAATAAAAGTGTATTGATTGGTAACTGATTTTTTGCCTTAGTTAATACTTTATAATTTTCCTGCTTGCCCAGTCCTGCTTCTAGCCAACATGGGATTATGTATGGCACCTGGAGACAAAAATGACTTGGAGAACTGAAACCTAGGGATAATCCTATAAGCTCATTTAGAACAAAGGTTTAATTATCCCCCTATCAACTGAGCCTTTTATCTGAGCTGAGTTGCAATAAGGAACAAATTGGTGAGTTCCATTTGCTCTGCTTTCTTTGGCTGCTGTGAATAGCATAAGGAACACAAGTCAGAGTAAAGAAGCAAAGAATCTATACAAGACAGGTAGATTTTATTAGTCATGTTGGCCAAAGAGCAACACATGTTAAGTGTATTATTGAAAACATGCTTGACCTTTCTGTGTGGAAAAACAAGCATTGGACAATTTGTTTCATGATAGACTAGGAGTAGTCTGGGATTGTTACTTTCTAGTCCCTAATTTTCCTCATTTATAAAACCAAAGGCTAAGTGGTACCGTCCCTGGAAATGGAGGTGGCCAAGTGCCAACACGGGGAATAGAAATAAGAAAGGGGATGTGCTTTTTC